>NW_028319349.1:315000-479501 GCF_062004578.1 Staurois parvus
ATGGGTTTCTAGCCCGTGCTTTCATGTGCAGGAGCATTGTCATGGTTGAGAATCCACTTGTCAGGCCCTAATTCCGGTCTTTTCCTCCAAATAGATTCCTGTAGCGTTTCTCATTTTTCACATTTGCGTCCATCCTATTTAATTTTTGTTGGCCACTTCTTGCGCCATCATGTACATTTTTCCACCCCTCCTTAAACTACGTATGTCATTAAAAAACACTTGATTTCTTCATAGAATGTTCTCCATAAGCCTGCTGTCACACAGATGAAGTTTCACTCACACTTTTGCCCATTTTCACACAAAATTTGATGTTAATCCTGTGCTCCAGATTCCTGTCACTCCTTTTCCACCAACAGGGCAACGCACACACGTGTTATTTCTTCTACTACTCTGTAAAGACTGAGCCCACTGGTGTGTGACCCGGGAGAGAACAAGTTAGAACATGACTGAGTGTGAATGGCTGTGAGACTCACCACCGTAGTGCTACACATTCCAGGAATTCACTTGTCACACCTCGTACATACATGCACACAAATACTAAAACCAATTTAAACCGGAACCGATTAACCAACCCGTATGTCTTTGGGGTGGAGGAGGAAACCCACACAAGTGCAAGCAGAAAATGCAAACTCCATGCAGAGTGTGTGCTGACTGGGATTTGAATTGAGGACCCCAGTGCTGCAAGACAGATGTGCTGACCACTTTATATAGAATATGTATTATATTAAAAGTTTATAAATGCTTTCACAAATTCTATTCACAGGTTGATGAGATGCCTGGTCAACGTAAGAAATAAGAATGCCACCCTCGTTCAGTTACGTGAAATAAGGAAGAATCGGGCAAAAATGTACAACACATTTTTAAAGCGGATAAAAAAATCAAGCCGAGAGGTTAAGAAGCGATGGGGAGGAGGCACGGGTGGTGGCCCAATACTTTCTGTATGAAAATGACCAGCTGAAGGAGGTATGAGGCACCAACATACATGAAACGTAACTTGGTCTAGGCTTTTATTGTCTTTGCCCCCAGTGAGAAGATCCCCGCACTCCCTGTTAGGAAAGCCCCTTTTTAGTAAAATAGGGAAGGGTTAGAACCTCTGTCAGGCCATTATTGCACAGTTGTGCCGGCTTTTCTCCTGGACCGAAATTGCTTACTGTGAGCTTCTCACATGGTGCATTAACTGCATCCCGGATGCCCTATATCAGAAATACTGCGACAGGGCGGCACAGGTGCGCAAAATCACGTATAGATCCAATTTTAGGCCAGTGATGTTCATCCTAAATCGGATGATCGATCCCTGCCCTGTCAGGGATCTTCCTGTACCTGTGTTTACATTACACATGTACAGCAAATGATGAAATCTCTGGGCACATTCCATCCCGAAGAAAGAAGATACAATGAGTACAAGCAGCACACTTACACACAGAACACTTTCAGGTCACATTTAACCCCGATTGCCCCTCCCAGTTAACCCCTTCACTGCCCTGTCACCGGTGTCATTAGTACAGTGTACAAAATTTTTGCTGATCACTGTATTTCTGTCGCCGGCGACTGCAGATACCGTTAGCGTCCCTCCCAGATGGCGTCAGATTGCCCGACATTACACCAGTCATCACATTTAACCCCTTGATTACCAGGAACACGATCATATACACATTAACCTCCATTGCTAGTATAGTGTCTGAACGGATCAATATTTTTAATCAGATCAGCACTAAACCAGCGTTCACGTTAGTATAGTTTCCCCCAAAATGCACCTGCGTTTAGCCCCTACACTTACCCCTCCCCCAGCAAGTGCAGTGCCAGTAGATCACCGTTACTTGATACATTGCACACAAAACCGTTGTGTTTGCAGAATCAGGCGTGATCTTTGTTAGCATTTGCTGGTACATTTTTTGTAGCGGTTCAAGCAGTCCCTGACAGCCAGGCGCTCTTTTTCCCGTCAGTTGTACTAGGTACCTGTAAATTTAGTGGCCAAAATGTCAATGGAAAGGTACTCTAGTGAAGAGGCCTACAGGATTCTGAACATGTCAGGTGAGAGTGAGGGGAAGACTCCCTGACAGAATCCGCCTCAGAATACGAACCTATAGGCAGCAGCGGCACCCTGACAGATGGCTCAGACAAAGGAGAAGAGGTCCCTGCTAAGGTCAGGCATACCTGAACCTGTTCCCAGATTGCTGAGATGTTACAAACGCATGATGACTCTCATATGTAGCAGAGTGCCAGTACTAGTGCCGCTCTACATTTTGGTGGACTGGCGAGCACCAGCGGCCTAGTACATCCTGGTCTTTCACATACCAGCACTGCAGTATGACTTGGTGACGTAGCGAGTCCCATAAATGCAGTACAAGTTGGTGCGGTGGCGAGCACAAGTATTGTCCCGCAGACACCAAGAATTCGCACACAGACCCGTACAGCTCCTTGTATCCTTCCGGATGTGCTTGCAAATTCCGCTTGGCTGCCCACAAATTCTGCAGCACCCCAGTCACTGCCCAACCCAGAATTCAGGTGGAAAAAGCAAATCTAACTACTCCCCTTGATTATTTGTAACTGTGTTTCACAGAAGATCTGAATGCATTGATTGTGGATCAAAACAATTTATATGCACAACAGTTTATCGCCGCCAACACAAATTCAAACCTTGTCAGACCATTCGCATGGAAACCTATTACGGTTTCCGAATGTAATGTTTTGGGCCTAAAACTCAAAATGGACATTATTAAAAAAAAATGAATTGTGGTTGTATTGGTCCATAGACCCGATTCACCATATGCCCGTGTTCTTTGCTGCCATGGCTAGGCATAGATATGAGAGTATAATGTGATTTATGCATTTCAATGACAATACGCTCTGTCGTCCTCGGGGTGACCCTGAATTTGATCGGCCCCACAAAATTCGGTCCCTCATAAATCACCTTAACCACAAATTTGCAGATGTCTATACTCCCCAGCAAAACATCTGCGTTGAGGAGTCCCTCCATTAATTTTTTTGGCCGCCCTGCATTCAAACAATTTCTCCCCAGCAAGAAAACCAGATATAAGTAGGAATTGGGAAACCTGTCCTCCCTAATCCCCCCCCCCCCCCCACCCTGTCCCATGTAGCATGGGATGTTGCTAATGGGTCGCTGGGCTAAACGCAGTTCACATTCCCCAGTGGCTGTACCTGTACCCCCAGATAATTGGCCACACCCTCCGCAGTCCTGGGGAAGAGGAGCTTCGGGTGCACTGCTGTATGGTCTCCTTCCTCCTCCCTTCTCAGAAGCCAGGGGCTGCCACAATGTGCTATGATGGTACTCCTGTACCCTTTAGATATGGGATGGTGGGGAGATGTGGAGGCTCCTGGTTCCTCACCTTGCCTGGGACCTGGTTATTTATTTTGCTTACCATGCAGTCAGGCTTCTCGTAACTTTAGGACAAGGCTTTGTGGCCTACTGGTACTCCCGGTGCCATTTTGCTAATGGACTGGTGTTCTTTCTGCAGACCGCTCAGTGAACTGGAGCCCTGCTCCGGATGGACGATGCTGTGGGCCGCTTTCTGCAGTGAGCGGTGGGGCCCTGTTTTCTTTATGGCATTGCCCCTTTCTTTCTGCCTCCCCTCGTCCCATGGCAAAAAGGAGCCCACCTATGGTACTGAGGGTGCCTGGAAGGATCTGCTGTGGCTTTAGCAGCAATTCCGGCATATTTTGGAACATTCTTGCATAACTGCATTTTTCAGTGTAGATCCCATAGCCATCCCGGCAGGCAGTACAAAAGCTGAAGGGAATTTTGTACTTTTTGAGCATTTTGGGCCCCCTTCCCCCATTGCCAAGATCATGTCCTGCTGCTCCCAGGAGCCATTAGAGGGGAGCGGAAGACCATAGCGAGGGGGGCACAGTCATTCCTTCAAATATGTTAAAGTGTAGGTCATGGCAATAAAGAAAACCAAAATATTTTTGTACATCTTTGCAAAACAAGATTGGAAAGCTCCCAATCAAAAGTATGCATCGGGAGCTTACTGATCCCCACCGGCTACCATGCTGGGAGCTCTTAGGTGTGCAGGAGACCAGCGTGGCATCAGCCATCTACTGATCACTGGTGCAATACTTTCCAGGCTCCTTTGGACAAAAATATTAAATGCACATTTTTTTAACTGCAAAAAAATGAACATTTATCATTTTTGTCCAATAGGAGAACTTATTCTTTTAAATTGTCAAGTGTTTGGGCATGAATTGAGTTCATTAGGCAGAATAATCATTTATTTAGGCCATTAAGATACATTAACGTTCAAGTGCTCGCCATGCCTCGCATTATTGCACGCTTAGATGCGTTTACATGCATCAAGTGTTTTTTCTGCCGAAATGCTGCTGCTCCTGGATATGCTGACAGTGTTTTTCTGCTTCTAAACACCTATAAATGCCTATGTGTGCATGGAGACATAGGCTAACATGCAGGGCATTTAGCGACAAAAACACCAGACGCCCCTAAAAGCAGCTTTTTTAATGCCCAGTGTGCATGAGGCCTAAAACTTTCCAGTGCCTGGGGTTCAGCACTGTCTTCCTGCAGCCAGTTCTTCTCTCTGCTGTGGGTCCCCGGCGCCCCCATCTTTGATAGGAGAGCTGGCTGTGGCTTCTTGAGAAACCAGTCTACTCCCCACTGTGCATGCGCAAACTCGTGCCGCATTTTGAATCATCCTGCAGCCTCCTGGGACATGTGATGTGTCCTGGGAGAGATGCGGGCAAAGGACACTATCTTTGCGTAGGCAAAATTTGTGAAGGGGGTGTGGCAACAAATAAAAAATGGTACCCCCTCATCTAAAAAAACAAACATATCTTGGTTACAGGCTGGGGGGAGGGAGCAAACCAGCAGAACATCACTTTTTGAGTGAAGTTCTGCTTTAAAGGGATAAAAATGCGCATGTGTTCATGAGCTGTACAATAAAATATAGTACATACATTGAATTTAAACTGACCAATGCCTTTGTTTTTAATGCCTCGCAAATAAAAGCTGCAGAGCTTATTGTCTGCAATGTGTTACAGGAAAACCAGGAGATGAAAAAACTCCTCGAAGATGCAGATATGATTGTTACATCTGATCTTCAGAGGCTTAGAGTACTGGAGCAGAGGAACCGAGAGCTTTTGGCACAGCTTGAGGCCACTACACAAAGTAAGTGACACCAGAATATAAACTGCCTGATTGCAGCAATCCTCAGATCATGCCACATGGAAGTGTCGGCTGAAGGGCATGCTGGGAGGTTAATTGGCTCCTGTGTAAATTGGCCCTAGTATGTGTATGTATGAATGTGAGTTAGGGACCTTAGATTGTACGCCCCTTGAGGGTTAGGGACTGATGTGAATGTACAAGATTGTACGCCCCTTGAGGGTTAGGGACCGATGTGAATGCACAAGATTGTACGCCCCTTGAGGGTTAGGGACCGATGTGAATGCACAAGATTGTACACTCCTTGAGGGTTAGGGACTGATGTGAATGTACAAGATTGTATGCCCCTTGAGGGTTAGGGACTGATGTGAATGTACATTATATATGTAAAGCGCTGTGTAAACTGATGGCACTATATACTATATAAATAACTGTAATAAAATGTTTTTGGCTTTTACCGGAAAAGTTATTTGCATACAATTTCATCAATTAAAGTAAATTTAAAGACAGTTCTGTCATTTGTATTGATTTACTGATACCTCCAGGGTGCCCATCTTGTATGTAGTTTCTATATGTAACGAGTCAGGTATGTAGGCAGGAGTTCATTCTTCTGGTTCCATGCTTGTTCTGGATCACTGAAGCAGTGGGGAATGAGCCAAGGCTTAAGATATAATGGCCCTGGATCCAGGACCTTTGGGCCCCTTTCACACGGGCGTTACTTTTTTTTTCATGAGTTCAGTTACGTTTTTTCTTAAAAAAAAAAGTATCAGTTTTCATCCGTTTACATCCATTTTTTTGTCTGTTTACATCTGCTTTTAGCTCGTTTACATCCTTTTTTTGGCCCTTTTACATCTGTTTTTGTCCATTTTAACAGAAAAAAATTGGGGTCTCTTCTGTTCAAAAAAGCATGTTAACGGATGTGGACATTAACGGATGTAAACAGATGATCATCCGTTTACATCCGCTACACCATAGAAATGCATGATGTCCGTTTTTCATCCGTGAACGGAGAGATGAATAACTGACATACGGAATGCCCGGGTGAAATGGGTCTTACAGTAAATCTATGATGAAAAACATATGCAGAGTTTGATAGGAGACACTGATCTGGAGCAAGCCTGTAGTCGGCAAAGTCTTACGTCCCAAGCTTGTTTTCTCCAAGTCACTGATTCACCAAGTAGTAAACCCAGAATCAGGAGGACCGTTCTGGAGCCTACACCTAACCGAAGTGCCGGCTGATCACCGAACGAAGATCAGATCGGCAATGTACGGCTCTGTGATATAGTAACTCAGATGCGATGACCTCATGTCACTTCCGGGTTACCCAGATATAATGAGCGCCATTTGTAAAAATGTACAGCGTTCGATGATACTGATCTTGGTGTGATCAAATACTATTAAGGGCAGAGGAGGGATTTGGGGTCTTATAGACCCCAGATCTCTCCATAAGAGTACCTGTCACATGTGATTGCTGCCACAACGGTTGTTTCCATTTCTTCTGACAGTAATAAAAGTGACCCAAATAAAATTTAAAGCAACAGTGTACAAAAAAAAAAAATAATTTAAGAAAAAATGCAGCACTGACAGGCACAGATTGGTAGCACTGCCAGGCACTTTTGGGGTTACACTGATAATCGGTTCCCTGATTATCGGTGTAGATGTGTCCTTTCACAGTTGCCAGTTATCGGCAGTACTTTCTTCACGATGTGACAGTGCTGCCGATAGCCAGCAAGTGTATTTACATGGTGACCAGCTGTGATTGGCCCATTACCAGGTCATAAGATCAGCTGTGCCCAAAGGACACAGCGATCACAGAGAGCGCCAGGTGCACGCCGCTGGGAGCACATCACATGACACCCTCCCAGAAATGGATGACCCTGTAGTGGTCAGGAAGTGGTTAAGTGAGAGCTAGCAAAATAGGAAAGGCTTGGGCTCTAATCACCGTACCAAAGAGGGCGACGCATAATGAAACCGAAGACGCTACTAAAAAAGGCGAACTAAGCCCTTTAACATTAGGGAGTTTATTGATTTGGTGTTGAAAAACGATGGAGAGTGAAAGCATTCAGGATGACTTTTCTTCATCATTTTTCAGCAATGCAGGAAACCCAAAGAATTTGCTACCAAGATTCAGCAGAAAGATGACAAAATAAAAGAACCTTTTTTGCTGTTCCAGAAGATCTGTAAAGTGCAGGTGAGAGTTGGTGATTGAGCAATAATATGGAAATGTCATTATTGTACAGTAAACCTGAGCCAGTTTCTGGAAATGCTTGTTTGCCTGGCTATGGACTGACTGGCATAGAGCCGGTCATACACTGTTACGTTAAAAATGACTGTGCTGTTGTTATATTTTATTTAAACAAGGTGAAGTTTTCCTTTCACATTTTTCTTCCTCATTTCATAGATTTTTTCTCCAAACAGGAGGAGATGCAGAGAATTGCATGAAAACGTCCGTTGCTTGCAAATGTTCCTGGTGTTATTGTTCTGGAATTTAAGGTCTATGTATGTTATTTATTTTGACAGTTAATTTGTTCAGTTACCCTCTGGGACCTCTGATCCCTATTTGGGTTTGTGTTTACACCAAGACAGCTGTCCCAAATCTTGTGTATTCCATAAACTCCAATACAATTTCAGTGACCAGGACGTTCATATAAAGTGAAGAACCTGCTTTCGTCAGCCATTCCCATTTTTCAGGTTTGAGACTTCTTGGTGAGCCATCTATATGACAGGTGAGAGTTGGTGCCAGGGATGGTCTGTATTGTGTGGACAGTTTGGTCAGATGCCGGGTCGTCCTGAAAAAGGATCATGCCGCCCTCCTTAGATCATCTAGAGCCATCAAACTGGCTGGGGCTTTCAGAAGACAGGCTGAGCAGTTGAGGAGACAGGCTAAGGAGTCAAAAAGGCATGTTGAGGAGGCAGAGATGGTGGCTGAGCATTTCATATATGACAATGACAAGCTGAAGAAGGTATGAGGCACCAACATACATGAAACCTGTAGATGAACATTGCTGGATATTTATGCACAATACATCTGGTGCGGTTTGGCACCTAAATAATGTGAGTGGCCACTTGATATGTTTTAGTAAAATAGAGTTTTGAAAGGATAAAGCACTGTTGTGTTTTATTTTTTTTCACCATGTATGCTGAAAGGAGGAGGAGGCATTAAGGAGAGTGGTGATCTGTGAAGGAAGATTCCATTGCCAGGATACACCGGTTATATGTCCGCTTCAAGGGACACATGCGTTTTTTTGACCTAACTTTTTGTAAGGTCAAAAACTCCAGGTGAGGGAACATCCGGTGTTTTTGGTGGAGGATTTAATCACATGAAGATGAATCATGAAATGTACTAACGTTGAAGAAATCACTATTCAGAGACTTTTTTTTTGTTTAATGATTTATAGTCAAGATTATATATTGATAGATGTTTACACATTTTTGGGTTTATTAATGTGTGTTGTAGGAAGTGCGGTACTGTATCTATAGGATTCCTATTCCCTCAAGTAAAACATTTTCTCTTTGGTTCATTGACGGACACACCTCCCCAGACAGAAAACTCCCCCCCCCTTTCTACCCCATTGGTCCCTCGGCCCACCACTGAGTGTCAGGAGGAAGCTGGTACGGTTTGCCTGCCGGTGCCCCCTGCTGCTGAGCATTTATGTGGCGCCCTCCAGGTCCCAGAGGAGGATGGTGAGCAGGGGCAGGCTCCTGGCACACAGAAACGTTCCAGGAGGGAAATCAAGGAGTTGACGCCCACGAGTGGTGAGAGTGCAGGGGAGGCATCTACTTCTAGAGATGGCTGGCAGGCTAAAAGAAAAAGGAGGAGGAAGAAAACCAAGGGGACTGTGGAGCAAGCTAGTGGGCCCCAGTCTGGTGGTCCTCAAGGGACCCCGGATGATGGTATCCTGCATCTCAGTAATGCATTTTCTGTATTGTCCTCCTCGGAGGACGAGGACAAGCAGTCCTCTGTCCATGAAATGGACGCGGTCGATTAAACATTTGTAAGTCAAGGTTGAGCATGACCAACTTAATCACTAAGAATGGCTGTACCGGCTCCATGTCGACTTGCGACCATTAATGTCGCAAGTATTCGCTCTACGGTGGCTCGCTACATGACCTTCGATTTTCTCAGCCGAGTTGAAGCTGACATTTTGTTTTTGCAAGAGACCTGGCTAGCATCTGTGGCGGAGATGCATCTAGCAAAGAGAGAGTGGAGGTATGGGCCCTCCCTCTGGTCTCTTGCGGCTGAGCCCTGTAGTGGAGTTGCGGTTCTTTTTAAGACCGGTTCGGTGGCATGTCGACGAGTGATTGAGGTGGAAGTTGTCAGATGTCTGGTCGCAGACGCTGTTGTGGGGGGGGCAATCCCTTCGCCTCATAAATTACTACGGCCCTCAGTCTAAGAGGGCGAGGAAGAGCCTCCTCACGGCAGTCAAGCCTTATCTTTTTACGTCCCAGCAGGTGGTCTTCGGCGGTGATTTCAACACCATCACTAGGCCGAAGGACAGGGCAGGTGCCGGAGGCCCCCTGGGATAAGATAGCATCTTTTTGAATAGCGTAGTTAGGGAGGCCGGCTTGGTGGATGTGCACGTTCGTCACTTCCCCAACCTCACTGGTTTCACATACGCCCGAGGTAGTTGTAAGAGTAGACTAGATAGGTGTTTTTTTTTTTTGAAGGGGGACTCTGTCTTTGTGGGCCCTGTGCTACAAACGGTAGAGTTCTCCAATCACGTTTTGATATCCGTCACTCTGAACGTTGCCGAGACCCCTCAGAAAGGGCGGGGCTTGTGGCGCCTGAACGTGATGCTGCTGGAGGACTCTGCTGTTAGGAAAGCCTTTGAGGCCTTTTACACGGATCAGGCCTCGCTCCTTGAGAGCGGCTGTTCCCGCCTCGAATGGTGGGAAGCAGTGAAGAAGAGATCGGAGGGCTTCTTCCGTGGGGTCTCAAAGTATAGAGCAGTCTCCAAGTACTGAGCCTACCTGGGGCTGCAGAGGCAGCTAGACCGCCTGGTGTCCTTGAGAGGCTCCCAAGAACAGATATCCACTCTAAGGCTTCAACTAAGGGAGTGCCAGTATGACCGTCTCGCCTCCCTTGTTCTTGAGAGGGACTACGGGAAGTTTAACTCCCCGGATCCTTACAGGAACTGCGGTGAGGCGACGAGTTCGAAGGTCATACACTGCCTGATTGACACTTCAGGAGTCCTGGTTCGGTCCAGGCCGGGAATTCTGGGTGTGGTCAGAGACCACTTTTCGGGCATCCAGAAGCGGAAGTGCTTAGACATGGAGAAAGCCAGACGTTTCCTTGACGAGACACCGCTGCCGGCGGTGTCTGACTTTCCTAACTCTTTGACAGAAAGGATTTCAGTGGCGGAAGTAGAGCAGGCCTTCGACTCATTGTCATCCAAAAAGACGCCGGGACCTGACGGGCTCTCGGCCGAGTTTTACAAAACCTTTAAGAGTCTGTTGGCTCCTCACTTGACGGAGGTCTTCAATGCTTGTTTGGCCAAGGGGCTGCTGCCTCCCTCAATGAGAAGGTCGGCCCTAATCCTTTTGTCAAAGGGGAAAGATCCGTCTGTGGTGGAGAACTGGCGTCCCATCGCCCTTCTCAACACAGATATAAAGGTGTTGGCTAAGATCCTTTTTGTACGTCTGTCAGCTGTGGCTGATGGGGTACTGTCTGCGGCACAGCACTACGCAATTTCTAGCCGAGGCACCTTTAGTGCTGTCCTTTGCTTCCGGGAGGCTGTGGAAAGGTGCAGGGCTGGAGAGGATAGACAGTACCTGCTGGCTTTAGATCAGGCACAGGCTTTTGACAGGGTAAACCACGATTACCTGTGGCTTCTCCTGGTGAGATACGGTCTGCCGGGACGGTTTATCAATTGGCTCCGTACTTTATACAGGGAGGCGGTGAGCTTTCCTCTTGTCAACGGCTGGGTGGGCCCCTCTTTCCCCGTGGGCTCCGGTGTCAGGTAGGGGTGCCCCTTCAGCCCTCTTCTATATGTTTTTGCGGTTGACCCCTTCACCTGAAGGCTCGACTGCAGATGTTTGAGGGGGGTCTCAATGAGCCCGTGGCAGCCCGAGCCCGGCGATGAGAGCGGTGGCCTACGCAGACGTCTCTGTAGTAGTGTCAAATGGGAGGGAGGCCTGATTTGTGGAGACAGATTCGGGACTACTCGGAGGCGTCCGGTTCACTAGTGAACTGGAACAAGAGCAAAGCTTTTTGGATGGGGAGGGAGGGTGAGGAATTTCCCCTTCCGGAAGCTTTCCCCAAGCCTCAACCCGAAATTAAAATCCTTGGCATCCATTTCGGCCCTGGTGATTACCCCACACGAAATTGGGAGCGCAGACTGTAGGATGCCACCCGGAAAGTGTCAGCCTGGAAAGGCTGGAAGCTGTCCTTAAGGGAAAGAGTGAGCCTTGTCAAAACTTACCTGCTGCCTGAATTTTTATTTGCCAGCTACGTATGTCTTTTGCCAGCACCCCTCTATGCGCGGATCTGCAGTCTGTTCTTCCTACTACTGTGGGGAAACAGACTTAATCTGATCAAGAGGGAGGTCATGTACCTACGGAGAGAGCTAGGCGGGTTGGACATGGTCCACCAAGTAGTGTTCTACACTACCATTTTTATTAAACACAACTTACAGTCCATCTTTAAGGACGAGCCCTCTCTGTGGGGACGTTCGTGCAAGGACTGGCTACTGCTGTTCTTGAATGAATGGGAAGGGGGAGGCAGGACTGGTGATCTGAGAAGAGCACATCGCTGCCTCCCATCCTATGTCCCACAGGCTTCGAAGGTACAGAGGCGGTGGCACATAACTGCCCTGGAGGTAGGGTCCACTGGTCGGCACGAGCTAAACCAGAGGATCATGTCATCGGACATTTTGAAGCCACTGGCCTTGAGAGACTGCCCAGACAGTGTCCTCAGGGAGGGGCTAGCTCTCCTGAATTCTCCAAGAATTCCGCTAAAGTTTTGGGATCTCGCATGGAGGTCTTTCCATGGAAGACTTTATGTCCGTGTGAACCTAAAGTACAGAAACCTAGAGGACAGAGGCTGTCCTCGACCGGAATGTGGGGGGGGCACTGGAGACCATGGACCACTTTTTGGTCCAGTGCCCTTTCAATGCGGATGTTCACAGGGGGGATAGGGGATGCCATTGGCTATCCCCGCTTCTCCTCTCTGTCTCTTCCCGAGCGGGTGTACGCCAACTTCAGAGATAGGGAAGGTTTTGAGTTGCCTACACTTTATTTAGTTAGGAAAACTCATACAAATGAGCGCAGAGAGGCCACTCCAGGTGGAAACATGTGAACAGTTAATCATGAGCTCACCACTGCTGCCTTGTTAATCATATGCATGATAAAGAGAACTGGAAAAAAAGGCGCTGTGGAAAATGCTCTCAGACAAGCACCTTAGTGAAGGTGCATCTTTATTGGGTGAGATAAAGTAGCAAGTATAATAAAATTAACCAGCCTGAAGTGGACAGTGTGATTCCAATGGACGGCCCGTCCGCTCTGAGGGGAGCTGAGATCAAAGAATGCTCCTGTCGACTTCAAATCACGTGGTGTCAGCGTACCAGCGTCCTGGGTGGTGTCACCATGGCAAACGAAGGCAGTGTCCGGCGTTGGCTTCAGCTGGGAGCATATGTGGGGTTACCAAGACGACATGTTTCGCGCAGTTGCGCTTTGTCAAGTCACTGGTAACCATGGCCGGCGGCCATTATATAGAAGACCATTAAAGGGAAGGCTGGCTGAGTGTAATTAGCAGGGGATGGGGTGTCAATCAGAGCGGACGGCTCGTCCTGAAGCAATGCTGAATACAAATTTAAAGGTACAGATTGAAAGTTATAAAAAATGATATGTATAAAAACAATAGCATTGGAAAGCATGATATACTTTCATCTTTAGTGAAATAAAGGTAATACAATAACAAAAAAAAAAAAAAAAAAAAAAAAACACACAAGTTAAAAATGACATCGCTGGTTCATGGAAGCTATGTCAAAAATTGCGTTTACAGTGAGGTAATTATGGGTATATGGGCAAAGAAGGGAGTAGGGAGAAGTGAATGCTAGGCATATGAAAATGACTGTATAAAAAGGTATGACTAAAAGGAATATAATAAAATCAATCCTGGTATCAAATTAGGTAGCTCATATGTTCATAATTAAATAAATATAATAGATGCGTAATAACATGTATTTGTAATTGAGTGCACAGAATATATACATGGTGACAGTGCAGATTAAAAAACAAGGATTAAAAGAAGACAATACTGTATGTAATAAAAAAAAAAAAAAAAAAAAAAAAACCACACTGGAGGATCCTAGTTCCGGGGACTAGAAGTCAAACTTGTTAAATAATGCTATGGATTTCAAGATCCTCATTGAGACCATTGGGGGTCATAGAACCTAATTTGTAGATCCAGAACGTCTCTCTCTTACACAAACGGGCTAGTCTTTCATTGTCAGTAAATGTACCCTTTGGAATATGTTCGATTGCTAAGACCTCAAGAAGACTGAAATTATTTTGATGGGATTGCAAAAAGTGCCTAGGGACACTATGCTTATCGCATCCATCTCTTATAAGTCTTCTGTGCTCCCCTATGCGTTTGCGTAGAGGGCGTGTGGTTCGGCCTACATATAGGAGCTTACACGGGCATGTGAGAACGTATATGACGTGGTCAGTTGCACACGTTATAAACTGACGAATGTGGTAGCTGTTGCCCTGGGAGTCCAAAAACTGTGATCTACCATGGGTGATGGACTGACAGGTGAGACAACCTCTTTTGTTGCATCTGTAGATACCAATTCTGTCGTCAAATGTAGGAAGGGGGCCGTTGTCTATGTAGGTGGACAGTGACATTTTGCTTGGGGCTAGAATGTTTTTCAAACAACGGGCTCTCTTGAAAGTTACTTGTGGGGCGCGTGGGAGATTAGGCGCTAATCTAGGATCTAATTGTAAAATGTGCCAGTGTTTGCGAATGATGTTTGTAATATCACGATGTGATGTGTTGAAACCAGTGATGAACCTAACCGAGTTAGACTGGTCACGGGCCTGAGTGTATGTTCGGTCTATCAATACCAAACATAGCGTATTGATAGACCGAACATACACTCAGGCCCGTGACCAGTCTAACTCGGTTAGGTTCATCACTGGTTTCAACACATCACATCGTGATATTACAAACATCATTCGCAAACACTGGCACATTTTACAATTAGATCCTAGATTAGCGCCTAATCTCCCACGCGCCCCACAAGTAACTTTCAAGAGAGCCCGTTGTTTGAAAAACATTCTAGCCCCAAGCAAAATGTCACTGTCCACCTACATAGACAACGGCCCCCTTCCTACATTTGACGACAGAATTGGTATCTACAGATGCAACAAAAGAGGTTGTCTCACCTGTCAGTCCATCACCCATGGTAGATCACAGTTTTTGGACTCCCAGGGCAACAGCTACCACATTCGTCAGTTTATAACGTGTGCAACTGACCACGTCATATACGTTCTCACATGCCCGTGTAAGCTCCTATATGTAGGCCGAACCACACGCCCTCTACGCAAACGCATAGGGGAGCACAGAAGACTTATAAGAGATGGATGCGATAAGCATAGTGTCCCTAGGCACTTTTTGCAATCCCATCAAAATAATTTCAGTCTTCTTGAGGTCTTAGCAATCGAACATATTCCAAAGGGTACATTTACTGACAATGAAAGACTAGCCCGTTTGTGTAAGAGAGAGACGTTCTGGATCTACAAATTAGGTTCTATGACCCCCAATGGTCTCAATGAGGATCTTGAAATCCATAGCATTATTTAACAAGTTTGACTTCTAGTCCCCGGAACTAGGATCCTCCAGTGTGGTTTTTTTTTTTTTTTTTTTTTTTTTTTTTTTTTTTTTTTTTTTATTACATACAGTATTGTCTTCTTTTAATCCTTGTTTTTTAATCTGCACTGTCACCATGTATATATTCTGTGCACTCAATTACAAATACATGTTATTACGCATCTATTATATTTATTTAATTATGAACATATGAGCTACCTAATTTGATACCAGGATTGATTTTATTATATTCCTTTTAGTCATACCTTTTTATACAGTCATTTTCATATGCCTAGCATTCACTTCTCCCTACTCCCTTCTTTGCCCATATACCCATAATTACCTCACTGTAAACGCAATTTTTGACATAGCTTCCATGAACCAGCGATGTCATTTTTAACTTGTGTGTTTTTTTTTTTTTTTTTTTTTTTTTGTTATTGTATTACCTTTATTTCACTAAAGATGAAAGTATATCATGCTTTCCAATGCTATTGTTTTTATACATATCATTTTTTATAACTTTCAATCTGTACCTTTAAATTTGTATTCAGCATTGCTTCAGGACGAGCCGTCCGCTCTGATTGACACCCCATCCCCTGCTAATTACACTCAGCCAGCCTTCCCTTTAATGGTCTTCTATATAATGGCCGCCGGCCATGGTTACCAGTGACTTGACAAAGCGCAACTGCGCGAAACATGTCGTCTTGATAACCCCACATATGCTCCCAGCTGAAGCCAACGCCGGACACTGCCTTCGTTTGCCATGGTGACACCACCCAGGACGCTGGTACGCTGACACCACGTGATTTGAAGTCGACAGGAGCATTCTTTGATCTCAGCTCCCCTCAGAGCGGACGGGCCGTCCATTGGAATCACACTGTCCACTTCAGGCTGGTTAATTTTATTATACTTGCTACTTTATCTCACCCAATAAAGATGCACCTTCACTAAGGTGCTTGTCTGAGAGCATTTTCCACAGCGCCTTTTTTTCCAGTTCACTTTATTTAGTTAGCATAGTCACGCTTTTCTACACTTGGCACGCACACTGTCTTCTGTCCACTAGGGACAAAATCCTGCCTGTCCAGGAGGTGGTGAGAGACACTTTCGGTGAGCTGATGAAGGTGCTTCATCTGGAAAGGAGCAGGGTTGGGCCGGAAAGGAGTGCCTGTTTATGGAGGGGTTTTCACTTCCAGCCTCCTTAAAGGTACCAACGCTGCCCCTTGTGGTGCGTGCTTGCTTTGCTTTCTTTGCTCTGCTTGGCCATCTATCCTTCCACTCCCCTAGATTTTGTACTCTGTTTTTGAAATAGGGCTGCAGACGTCTAAAGGCTTAAATGCTCTGCCTTGGCCTAGGTAGATTAGTGGTTTATATGTCAAGAACGAAGCATCTGTGAGAATACGCAGCAGCCTTGGCCCGAAACAGGGGCTGTAAAAACGCCAATTTATGTGGTGAGGCGCTGTGTATAATTTCTAGGTCGCTTTCTTTCACTTTATTGTAAGTAAGAAAGTCATTTATTTATGAAGTTATGACTTATAACAACTGACAAGAAATGCAAACAAGAGCAAGGGCTGTAAAAACGCCCAGTTACATGGCGGGTAGTTGTGAAGAAAAATTTGGAAAGCTTATTTGACATCGTTGTAAATAACTATACTAATGACGGTATGATTTGTAAATATAAATTAATGATATGACACATATTGCTATATGAAACTATATGAAAGTAGCAGTTTTCAAATTAAAAATATTTCCAGCTCCAATAGCGTATATTAAAGTTGCTGCAGTTAAAAAGCTCGTAGTTGGATCTTGGGATCGAGCTGGCGGTCCACCGCGAGGCGAGCTACCGCCTGTCCCAGCCCCTGCCTCTCGGCGCCTCCCCGATGCTCTTGACTGCGTGTTTTTTTTTTTAATGATTTATAGTCATGATTATATATTGATATATGTTACCTTATTCCCTGGGATTTTTTTAAATCAACAACTGGGCAGGGCTGGGCGACAGGCTGGATATTCTAGATCCAGTGGTCACGCCAGTCTGGCCAGCGAGCATGCACACACCTTTAGTTCTGGGTCGGCCGTGACAAAGCCCCATCCTAGACTGGGGTCACCAGTGAGTTAAATGTCTAGCGGGGTCAAATATGACTGGGCCCTGGAGTCTGTGTCACAGTGTCACCCTGGCAGACAGACCCCCTACTTCAGTGGTGAGGTGAATCTGTCTCGGGAGTGATACCCGCAACCCTAGTGGATTGGTATGGTAGACACTTCCCTCCCCTCCTCTGGCATGCACAGGTACTTTCTTGGGGTGGTCGGTCCTTATGGGTTCCCCTTCCTCCCCTGCAGAGTCTGTGTCTCCTACCACCCTCTCCCCCATCCTGTCTGTGTCCTTTTAAGGTATTTTTTATGTTTAGAAACAGCCAAAAGTCACAGGCTGCTAAGTCAGGGGAATAAGGTGGTTGGTCAAGTTTCAGAATGGGTTTCTAGCCTGTGCTTTCATGTGCAGGAGCATTGTCATGGTTGAGAATCCTCTTGTCAGGTCCTAATTCCGGTCTTTTCCTCCAAATAGATTCCTGAAGCGTTTCTCATTTTTCACATTTGCGTCCATCCTATTTAATTTTTGTTGGCCACTTTTTGCGCCATCATGTACATTTTTCCACCCCTCCTTAAACCACCTATGTCATTAAAAAACACTTGATTTCTTCATAGAGTGTTCTCCATAAGCCTGCTGTCACACAGATGAAGTTTCACTCACACTTTTGCCCATTTTCACACAAAATTTGATGTTAATCCTGTGCTCCAGATTCCTGTCACTCCTTTTCCACCAACAGGGCAACGCACACACGTATTATTTCTTCTACTACTCTGTAAAGACTGAGCCCACTGGTGTGTGACCCGGGAGAGAGCAAGTTAGAACATGACTGAGTGTGAATGGCTGTGCGACACCACCGTAGTGCTACACATTCCAGGAATTCACATGTCACACCTCGTACATACATGCACACAAATACTAAAACCAATTTAAACAGCAACCTATTAACCAACCCGTATGTCTTTGGGGTGGAGGAGGAAACCCACACAAGTGCAAGCAGAAAATGCAAACTCCATGCAGAGTGTGTGCTGACTGGGATTTGAATTGAGGACCCCAGTGCTGCAAGACAGATGTGCTGACCACTTTATATAGAATATGTATTATATTAAAAGATTATAAATGCTTTCATAAATTCTATTCACAGGTTGATGAGATGCCTGGTCGACTTTAAAAAGAAGAATGCCACCCTCGTTCAGTTCTGTGAAATTAAGAAGCATCAGATAAAAATATACAACGCATCTGTAAAGCAGATAAAAAATGAAGTCAAGAGATTAAGAAGGGATGGGGAGGAGGCACGGGTGGTGGCCCAATACTTCCTGTATGACAATGATGAGCTGAAGAAGGTATGAGACACCAACATACATGAAACGTAACTTGGTCTAGGCTTTTATTGTCTTTGCCCCCAGTGAGAAGATTCCCGCACTCCCTGTTAGGAAAGCCCCTTTTTAGTTAAATAGGGAAGGATTAGAACCTCTGCCAGGCCATTATTACTGCATGTATCTTCCTGTCCTAGTGACAACTCTTCTCATTCCTTTTCCTTCTGTCAGTCACTGACAGATTACACCAGTAGGTGGTACACCAAGTGAATGGTTTCTGTCCTAGGAGGAGGGATGGACCCCTTGGAACTTTAATTTCAGAGTTCCGTTTGTTATATCTGACCTCTAGCGTTCCCTTCTGTCTTGCACAGCTGTGCCGGCTCCTCTCCTGGACCGAAATGGCTTCCTGTGAGCTTCTCAGCCTATGATGCATTAACTGCATCCCGACTGCCCTATAGCAGAAATACTGCGACAGGGCGGCACAGGTGCGCAAAATCACGTATATATCCGATTTTAAGCCAGTGATGTTCGTCCTAAATCGGATGATCGATCCCCGCCCTGTCAGGGATCTTCCTGTACCTGTGATTACATTACACATGTGCAGCAAATGATGAAATCTCTGGGCACATTCCATCCCGAAGAAAGAAGATACAGTGAGTACAAGCAGCACACTTGCACACAGAACACTTTCAGGTCACATTTAACCCCTTGATTGCCCCTCCCAGTTAACCCCTTCACTGCCCTGTCACCAGTGTCATTAGTACAGTGTACAGATTTTTGGATGATCACTGTGTTCCTGTCGCCGGCGACTGCAGATACCGTTAGCGTCCCTCCCAGATAGCGTCAGATTGCCCGTCATTACACCAGTCATCACATTTAACCCCTTGATTACCAGGAACACGATCATATACACTATAAACCTCCATTGCTAGTATAGTGTCTGAACGGATCAATATTTTTAATCAGATCAGCACTAAACCAGCATTCAGGTTAGTATAGTTTCCCCCAAAATGCAGCGTTAGCGGGATCAACCCCGGCACCTGCGTTTAGCCCCTACACTTACCCCTCCCCCAGCAAGTGCAGTGCCAGTAGATCACTGTTACTTGATACATTGCACACAAAACCGTTGTGTTCGCAGAATCAGGCCTGATCTTTGTTAGCATTTGCTGGTACATTTTTTGTAGCGGTTCAAGCAGTCCCTGACAGCCAGGCGCTCTTTTTCCCGTGAGTTGCACTAGGTACCTATAAATTTAGTGGCCAAAATGTCAATGGAAAGGTACTCTAGTGAAGAGGCCTACAGGATTCTGAACATGTCAGGTGAGAGTGAAGGGGAAGACTCCCTGACAGAATCTGCCTCAGAATCCGCACCTATAGGCAGCAGCGGCACCCTGACAGATGGCTCAGACAAAGGAGAAGAGGTCCCTGCTAAGGTCAGGCATACCTGAACCTGTTCCCAGATTGCTGAGATGTTACAAACGCATGATGACTCTCATATGTAGCAGAGTGCCAGTACTAGTGCCGCTCTACATTTTGGTGGACTGGCGAGCACCAGCGGCCTAGTACATCCTGGTCTTTCACATACCAGCACTGCAGTATGACTTGGTGACGTAGCGAGTCCCATAAATGCAGTACAAGTTGGTGTGGTGGCGAGCACAAGTATTGTCCCGCAGACACCAAGAATTCGCACACAGACCCGTACAGCTCCTTGTATCCTTCCGGATGTGCTTGCAAATTCCGCTTGGCTGCCCACAAATTCTGCAGCACCCCAGTCACTGCCCAACCCAGAAATCAGGTGGAAAAAGCAAATCTAACTACTCCCCTTGATTATTTGTAACTGTGTTTCACAGAAGATCTGTATGCATTGATTGTGGATCAAAACAATTTATATGCACAACAGTTTATCGCCGCCAATACAAATTCAAACCTTGCCAGACCATTAGCATGGAAACCTATTACGGTTTCCGAATGTAATGTTTTGGGCCTAAAACTCAAAATGGACATTATTAAAAAAAAAATGAATTGTGGTTGTATTGGTCCGCAGACCCGATTCATCATATGCCCGTGTTCTCTGCTGCCATGGCTAGGCATAGATATGAGAGTATAATGTGATTTATGCATTTCAATGACAATACGCTCTGTCGTCCTCGGGGTGACCCTGAATTTGATTGGCCCCACAAAATTCGGTCCCTCATAAATCACCTTAACCACAAATTGCAGATGTCTATACTCCCCAGCAAAACATCTGCGTTGAGGAGTCCCTCCATTAATTTTTTTGGCCGCCCTGCATTCAAACAATTTCTCCCCAGCAAGAAAACCAGATATAAGTAGGAATTGGGAAACCTGTCCTCCCTAATCCCCCCCCCCCACCCTGTCCCATGTAGCATGGGATGTTGCTAATGGGTCGCTGGGCTAAACGCAGTTCACATTCCCCAGTGGCTGTACCTGTACCCCCAGATAATTGGCCACACCCTCCGCAGTCCTGGGGAAGAGGAGCTTCGGGTGCACTGCTGTATGGTCTCCTTCCTCCTCCCTTCTCAGAAGCCAGGGGCTGCCACAATGTGCTATGATGGTACTCCTGTACCCTTTAGATATGGGATGGTGGGGAGATGTGGAGGCTCCTGGTTCCTCACCTTGCCTGGGACCTGGTTATTTATTTTGCTTACCATGCAGTCAGGCTTCTCGTAACTTTAGGACAAGGCTTTGTGGCCTACTGGTACTCCCGGTGCCATTTTGCTAATGGACTGGTGTTCTTTCTGCAGACCGCTCAGTGAACTGGAGCCCTGCTCCGGATGGACGATGCTGTGGGCCGCTTTCTGCAGTGAGCGGTGGGGCCCTGTTTTCTTTATGGCATTGCCCCTTTCTTTCTGCCTCCCCTCGTCCCATGGCAAAAAGGAGCCCACCTATGGTACTGAGGGTGCCTGGAAGGATCTGCTGTGGCTTTAGCAGCAATTCCGGCATATTTTGGAACATTCTTGCATAACTGCATTTTTCAGTGTAGATCCCATAGCCATCCCGGCAGGCAGTACAAAAGCTGAAGGGAATTTTGTACTTTTTGAGCATTTTGGGCCCCCTTCCCCCATTGCCAAGATCATGTCCTGCTGCTCCCAGGAGCCATTAGAGGGGAGCGGAAGACCATAGCGAGGGGGGCACAGTCATTCCTTCAAATATGTTAAAGTGTAGGTCATGGCAATAAAGAAAACCAAAATATTTTTGTACATCTTTGCAAAACAAGATTGGAAAGCTCCCAATCAAAAGTATGCATCGGGAGCTTACTGATCCCCACCGGCTACCATGCTGGGAGCTCTTAGGTGTGCAGGAGACCAGCGTGGCATCAGCCATCTACTGATCACTGGTGCAATACTTTCCAGGCTCCTTTGGACAAAAATATTAAATGCACATTTTTTTAACTGCAAAAAAATGAACATTTATCATTTTTGTCCAATAGGAGAACTTATTCTTTTAAATTGTCAAGTGTTTGGGCATGAATTGAGTTCATTAGGCAGAATAATCATTTATTTAGGCCATTAAGATACATTAACGTTCAAGTGCTCGCCATGCCTCGCATTATTGCACGCTTAGATGCGTTTACATGCATCAAGTGTTTTTTCTGCCGAAATGCTGCTGCTCCTGGATATGCTGACAGTGTTTTTCTGCTTCTAAACACCTATAAATGCCTATGTGTGCATGGAGACATAGGCTAACATGCAGGGCATTTAGCGACAAAAACACCAGACGCCCCTAAAAGCAGCTTTTTTAATGCCCAGTGTGCATGAGGCCTAAAACTTTCCAGTGCCTGGGGTTCAGCACTGTCTTCCTGCAGCCAGTTCTTCTCTCTGCTGTGGGTCCCCGGCGCCCCCATCTTTGATAGGAGAGCTGGCTGTGGCTTCTTGAGAAACCAGTCTACTCCCCACTGTGCATGCGCAAACTCGTGCCGCATTTTGAATCATCCTGCAGCCTCCTGGGACATGTGATGTGTCCTGGGAGAGATGCGGGCAAAGGACACTATCTTTGCGTAGGCAAAATTTGTGAAGGGGGTGTGGCAACAAATAAAAAATGGTACCCCCTCATCTAAAAAAACAAACATATCTTGGTTACAGGCTGGGGGGAGGGAGCAAACCAGCAGAACATCACTTTTTGAGTGAAGTTCTGCTTTAAAGGGATAAAAATGCGCATGTGTTCATGAGCTGTACAATAAAATATAGTACATACATTGAATTTAAACTGACCAATGCCTTTGTTTTTAATGCCTCGCAAATAAAAGCTGCAGAGCTTATTGTCTGCAATGTGTTACAGGAAAACCAGGAGATGAAAAAACTCCTCGAAGATGCAGATATGATTGTTACATCTGATCTTCAGAGGCTTAGAGTACTGGAGCAGAGGAACCGAGAGCTTTTGGCACAGCTTGAGGCCACTACACAAAGTAAGTGACACCAGAATATAAACTGCCTGATTGCAGCAATCCTCAGATCATGCCACATGGAAGTGTCGGCTGAAGGGCATGCTGGGAGGTTAATTGGCTCCTGTGTAAATTGGCCCTAGTATGTGTATGTATGAATGTGAGTTAGGGACCTTAGATTGTACGCCCCTTGAGGGTTAGGGACTGATGTGAATGTACAAGATTGTACGCCCCTTGAGGGTTAGGGACCGATGTGAATGCACAAGATTGTACGCCCCTTGAGGGTTAGGGACCGATGTGAATGCACAAGATTGTACACTCCTTGAGGGTTAGGGACTGATGTGAATGTACAAGATTGTATGCCCCTTGAGGGTTAGGGACTGATGTGAATGTACATTATATATGTAAAGCGCTGTGTAAACTGATGGCACTATATACTATATAAATAACTGTAATAAAATGTTTTTGGCTTTTACCGGAAAAGTTATTTGCATACAATTTCATCAATTAAAGTAAATTTAAAGACAGTTCTGTCATTTGTATTGATTTACTGATACCTCCAGGGTGCCCATCTTGTATGTAGTTTCTATATGTAACGAGTCAGGTATGTAGGCAGGAGTTCATTCTTCTGGTTCCATGCTTGTTCTGGATCACTGAAGCAGTGGGGAATGAGCCAAGGCTTAAGATATAATGGCCCTGGATCCAGGACCTTTGGGCCCCTTTCACACGGGCGTTACTTTTTTTTTCATGAGTTCAGTTAAGTTTTTTCTTAAAAAAAAAAGTATCAGTTTTCATCCGTTTACATCCATTTTTTTGTCTGTTTACATCTGCTTTTAGCTCGTTTACATCCTTTTTTTGGCCCTTTTACATCTGTTTTTGTCCATTTTAACAGAAAAAAATTGGGGTCTCTTCTGTTCAAAAAAGCATGTTAACGGATGTGGACATTAACGGATGTAAACAGATGATCATCCGTTTACATCCGCTACACCATAGAAATGCATGATGTCCGTTTTTCATCCGTGAACGGAGAGATGAATAACTGACATACGGAATGCCCGGGTGAAATGGGTCTTACAGTAAATCTATGATGAAAAACATATGCAGAGTTTGATAGGAGACACTGATCTGGAGCAAGCCTGTAGTCGGCAAAGTCTTACGTCCCAAGCTTGTTTTCTCCAAGTCACTGATTCACCAAGTAGTAAACCCAGAATCAGGAGGACCGTTCTGGAGCCTACACCTAACCGAAGTGCCGGCTGATCACCGAACGAAGATCAGATCGGCAATGTACGGCTCTGTGATATAGTAACTCAGATGCGATGACCTCATGTCACTTCCGGGTTACCCAGATATAATGAGCGCCATTTGTAAAAATGTACAGCGTTCGATGATACTGATCTTGGTGTGATCAAATACTATTAAGGGCAGAGGAGGGATTTGGGGTCTTATAGACCCCAGATCTCTCCATAAGAGTACCTGTCACATGTGATTGCTGCCACAACGGTTGTTTCCATTTCTTCTGACAGTAATAAAAGTGACCCAAATAAAATTTAAAGCAACAGTGTACAAAAAAAAAAAATAATTTAAGAAAAAATGCAGCACTGACAGGCACAGATTGGTAGCACTGCCAGGCACTTTTGGGGTTACACTGATAATCGGTTCCCTGATTATCGGTGTAGATGTGTCCTTTCACAGTTGCCAGTTATCGGCAGTACTTTCTTCACGATGTGACAGTGCTGCCGATAGCCAGCAAGTGTATTTACATGGTGACCAGCTGTGATTGGCCCATTACCAGGTCATAAGATCAGCTGTGCCCAAAGGACACAGCGATCACAGAGAGCGCCAGGTGCACGCCGCTGGGAGCACATCACATGACACCCTCCCAGAAATGGATGACCCTGTAGTGGTCAGGAAGTGGTTAAGTGAGAGCTAGCAAAATAGGAAAGGCTTGGGCTCTAATCACCGTACCAAAGAGGGCGACGCATAATGAAACCGAAGACGCTACTAAAAAAGGCGAACTAAGCCCTTTAACATTAGGGAGTTTATTGATTTGGTGTTGAAAAACGATGGAGAGTGAAAGCATTCAGGATGACTTTTCTTCATCATTTTTCAGCAATGCAGGAAACCCAAAGAATTTGCTACCAAGATTCAGCAGAAAGATGACAAAATAAAAGAACCTTTTTTGCTGTTCCAGAAGATCTGTAAAGTGCAGGTGAGAGTTGGTGATTGAGCAATAATATGGAAATGTCATTATTGTACAGTAAACCTGAGCCAGTTTCTGGAAATGCTTGTTTGCCTGGCTATGGACTGACTGGCATAGAGCCGGTCATACACTGTTACGTTAAAAATGACTGTGCTGTTGTTATATTTTATTTAAACAAGGTGAAGTTTTCCTTTCACATTTTTCTTCCTCATTTCATAGATTTTTTCTCCAAACAGGAGGAGATGCAGAGAATTGCATGAAAACGTCCGTTGCTTGCAAATGTTCCTGGTGTTATTGTTCTGGAATTTAAGGTCTATGTATGTTATTTATTTTGACAGTTAATTTGTTCAGTTACCCTCTGGGACCTCTGATCCCTATTTGGGTTTGTGTTTACACCAAGACAGCTGTCCCAAATCTTGTGTATTCCATAAACTCCAATACAATTTCAGTGACCAGGACGTTCATATAAAGTGAAGAACCTGCTTTCGTCAGCCATTCCCATTTTTCAGGTTTGAGACTTCTTGGTGAGCCATCTATATGACAGGTGAGAGTTGGTGCCAGGGATGGTCTGTATTGTGTGGACAGTTTGGTCAGATGCCGGGTCGTCCTGAAAAAGGATCATGCCGCCCTCCTTAGATCATCTAGAGCCATCAAACTGGCTGGGGCTTTCAGAAGACAGGCTGAGCAGTTGAGGAGACAGGCTAAGGAGTCAAAAAGGCATGTTGAGGAGGCAGAGATGGTGGCTGAGCATTTCATATATGACAATGACAAGCTGAAGAAGGTATGAGGCACCAACATACATGAAACCTGTAGATGAACATTGCTGGATATTTATGCACAATACATCTGGTGCGGTTTGGCACCTAAATAATGTGAGTGGCCACTTGATATGTTTTAGTAAAATAGAGTTTTGAAAGGATAAAGCACTGTTGTGTTTTATTTTTTTTCACCATGTATGCTGAAAGGAGGAGGAGGCATTAAGGAGAGTGGTGATCTGTGAAGGAAGATTCCATTGCCAGGATACACCGGTTATATGTCCGCTTCAAGGGACACATGCGTTTTTTTGACCTAACTTTTTGTAAGGTCAAAAACTCCAGGTGAGGGAACATCCGGTGTTTTTGGTGGAGGATTTAATCACATGAAGATGAATCATGAAATGTACTAACGTTGAAGAAATCACTATTCAGAGACTTTTTTTTTGTTTAATGATTTATAGTCAAGATTATATATTGATAGATGTTTACACATTTTTTGGTTTATTAATGTGTGTTGTAGGAAGTGCGGTAATGTATCTATAGGATTCCTATTCCCTCAAGTAAAACATTTTCTCTTTGGTTCATTGACGGACACACCTCCCCAGACAGAAAACTCCCCCCCCCTTTCTACCCCATTGGTCCCTCGGCCCACCACTGAGTGTCAGGAGGAAGCTGGTACGGTTTGCCTGCCGGTGCCCCCTGCTGCTGAGCATTTATGTGGCGCCCTCCAGGTCCCAGAGGAGGATGGTGAGCAGGGGCAGGCTCCTGGCACACAGAAACGTTCCAGGAGGGAAATCAAGGAGTTGACGCCCACGAGTGGTGAGAGTGCAGGGGAGGCATCTACTTCTAGAGATGGCTGGCAGGCTAAAAGAAAAAGGAGGAGGAAGAAAACCAAGGGGACTGTGGAGCAAGCTAGTGGGCCCCAGTCTGGTGGTCCTCAAGGGACCCCGGATGATGGTATCCTGCATCTCAGTAATGCATTTTCTGTATTGTCCTCCTCGGAGGACGAGGACAAGCAGTCCTCTGTCCATGAAATGGACGCGGTCGATTAAACATTTGTAAGTCAAGGTTGAGCATGACCAACTTAATCACTAAGAATGGCTGTACCGGCTCCATGTCGACTTGCGACCATTAATGTCGCAAGTATTCGCTCTACGGTGGCTCGCTACATGACCTTCGATTTTCTCAGCCGAGTTGAAGCTGACATTTTGTTTTTGCAAGAGACCTGGCTAGCATCTGTGGCGGAGATGCATCTAGCAAAGAGAGAGTGGAGGTATGGGCCCTCCCTCTGGTCTCTTGCGGCCGAGCCCTGTAGTGGAGTTGCGGTTCTTTTTAAGACCGGTTCGGTGGCATGTCGACGAGTGATTGAGGTGGAAGTTGTCAGATGTCTGGTCGCAGACGCTGTTGTGGGGGGGGGCAATCCCTTCGCCTCATAAATTACTACGGCCCTCAGTCTAAGAGGGCGAGGAAGAGCCTCCTCACGGCAGTCAAGCCTTATCTTTTTACGTCCCAGCAGGTGGTCTTCGGCGGTGATTTCAACACCATCACTAGGCCGAAGGACAGGGCAGGTGCCGGAGGCCCCCTGGGATAAGATAGCATCTTTTTGAATAGCGTAGTTAGGGAGGCCGGCTTGGTGGATGTGCACGTTCGTCACTTCCCCAACCTCACTGGTTTCACATACGCCCGAGGTAGTTGTAAGAGTAGACTAGATAGGTGTTTTTTTTTTTTGAAGGGGGACTCTGTCTTTGTGGGCCCTGTGCTACAAACGGTAGAGTTCTCCAATCACGTTTTGATATCCGTCACTCTGAACGTTGCCGAGACCCCTCAGAAAGGGCGGGGCTTGTGGCGCCTGAACGTGATGCTGCTGGAGGACTCTGCTGTTAGGAAAGCCTTTGAGGCCTTTTACACGGATCAGGCCTCGCTCCTTGAGAGCGGCTGTTCCCGCCTCGAATGGTGGGAAGCAGTGAAGAAGAGATCGGAGGGCTTCTTCCGTGGGGTCTCAAAGTATAGAGCAGTCTCCAAGTACTGAGCCTACCTGGGGCTGCAGAGGCAGCTAGACCGCCTGGTGTCCTTGAGAGGCTCCCAAGAACAGATATCCACTCTAAGGCTTCAACTAAGGGAGTGCCAGTATGACCGTCTCGCCTCCCTTGTTCTTGAGAGGGACTACGGGAAGTTTAACTCCCCGGATCCTTACAGGAACTGCGGTGAGGCGACGAGTTCGAAGGTCATACACTGCCTGATTGACACTTCAGGAGTCCTGGTTCGGTCCAGGCCGGGAATTCTGGGTGTGGTCAGAGACCACTTTTCGGGCATCCAGAAGCGGAAGTGCTTAGACATGGAGAAAGCCAGACGTTTCCTTGACGAGACACCGCTGCCGGCGGTGTCTGACTTTCCTAACTCTTTGACAGAAAGGATTTCAGTGGCGGAAGTAGAGCAGGCCTTCGACTCATTGTCATCCAAAAAGACGCCGGGACCTGACGGGCTCTCGGCCGAGTTTTACAAAACCTTTAAGAGTCTGTTGGCTCCTCACTTGACGGAGGTCTTCAATGCTTGTTTGGCCAAGGGGCTGCTGCCTCCCTCAATGAGAAGGTCGGCCCTAATCCTTTTGTCAAAGGGGAAAGATCCGTCTGTGGTGGAGAACTGGCGTCCCATCGCCCTTCTCAACACAGATATAAAGGTGTTGGCTAAGATCCTTTTTGTACGTCTGTCAGCTGTGGCTGATGGGGTACTGTCTGCGGCACAGCACTACGCAATTTCTAGCCGAGGCACCTTTAGTGCTGTCCTTTGCTTCCGGGAGGCTGTGGAAAGGTGCAGGGCTGGAGAGGATAGACAGTACCTGCTGGCTTTAGATCAGGCACAGGCTTTTGACAGGGTAAACCACGATTACCTGTGGCTTCTCCTGGTGAGATACGGTCTGCCGGGACGGTTTATCAATTGGCTCCGTACTTTATACAGGGAGGCGGTGAGCTTTCCTCTTGTCAACGGCTGGGTGGGCCCCTCTTTCCCCGTGGGCTCCGGTGTCAGGTAGGGGTGCCCCTTCAGCCCTCTTCTATATGTTTTTGCGGTTGACCCCTTCACCTGAAGGCTCGACTGCAGATGTTTGAGGGGGGTCTCAATGAGCCCGTGGCAGCCCGAGCCCGGCGATGAGAGCGGTGGCCTACGCAGACGTCTCTGTAGTAGTGTCAAATGGGAGGGAGGCCTGATTTGTGGAGACAGATTCGGGACTACTCGGAGGCGTCCGGTTCACTAGTGAACTGGAACAAGAGCAAAGCTTTTTGGATGGGGAGGGAGGGTGAGGAATTTCCCCTCCCGGACGCTTTCCCCAAGCCTCAACCGGAAATTAAAATCCTTGGCATCCTTTTCGGCCCTGGGGATTACCCCACACGAAATTGGGAGCGCAGACTGTAGGATGCCACCCGGAAAGTGTCAGCTTGGAAAGGCTGGAAGCTGTCCTTAAGGGAAAGAGTGAGCCTTGTCAAAACTTACCTGCTGCCTGAATTTTTATTTGTCAGCTACGTATGTCTTTTGCCAGCACCCCTCTATGCGCGGATCTGTAGTCTGTTCTTCCAACTACTGTGGGGAAACAGACTTATTCTGATCAAGAGGGAGGTCACGTACCTACGGAGAGAGCTAGGCGGGTTGGACATGGTCCACCAAATAGTGTTCTACACTACCATTTTTATTAAACACAACTTACAGTCCATCTTTAAGGACGAGCCCTCTCTGTGGGGACGTTCGTGCAAGGACTGGCTACTGCTGTTCTTGAATGAATGGGAAGGGGGAGGCAGGACTGGTGATCTGAGAAGAGCACATCGCTGCCTCCCATCCTATGTCCCACAGGCTTCGAAGGTACAGAGGCGGTGGCACATAACTGCCCTGGAGGTAGGGTCCACTGGTCGGCACGAGCTAAACCAGAGGATCATGTCATCGGACATTTTGAAGCCACTGGCCTTGAGAGACTGCCCAGACAGTGTCCTCAGGGAGGGGCTAGCTCTCCTGAATTCTCCAAGAATTCCGCTAAAGTTTTGGGATCTCGCATGGAGGTCTTTCCATGGAAGACTTTATGTCCGTGCGAACCTAAAGTACAGAAACCTAGAGGACAGAGGCTGTCCTCGACCGGAATGTGGGGGGGGCACTGGAGACCATGGACCACTTTTTGGTCCAGTGCCCTTTCAATGCGGATGTTCACAGGGGGGATAGGGGATGCCATTGGCTATCCCCGCTTCTCCTCTCTGTCTCTTCCCGAGCGGGTGTACGCCAACTTCAGAGATAGGGAAGGTTTTGAGTTGCCTACACTTTATTTAGTTAGCATAGTCACGCTTTTCTACACTTGGCACGCACACTGTCTTCTGTCCACTAGGGACAAAATCCTGCCTGTCCAGGAGGTGGTGAGAGACACTTTCGGTGAGCTGATGAAGGTGCTTCATCTGGAAAGGAGCAGGGTTGGGCCGGAAAGGAGTGCCTGTTTATGGAGGGGTTTTCACTTCCAGCCTCCTTAAAGGTACCAACGCTGCCCCTTGTGGTGCGTGCTTGCTTTGCTTTCTTTGCTCTGCTTGGCCATCTATCCTTCCACTCCCCTAGATTTTGTACTCTGTTTTTGAAATAGGGCTGCAGACGTCTAAAGGCTTAAATGCTCTGCCTTGGCCTAGGTAGATTAGTGGTTTATATGTCAAGAACGAAGCATCTGTGAGAATACGCAGCAGCCTTGGCCCGAAACAGGGGCTGTAAAAACGCCAATTTATGTGGTGAGGTGCTGTGTATAATTTCTAGGTCGCTTTCTTTCACTTTATTGTAAGTAAGAAAGTCATTTATTTATGAAGTTATGACTTATAACAACTGACAAGAAATGCAAACAAGAGCAAGGGCTGTAAAAACGCCCAGTTACATGGCGGGTAGTTGTGAAGAAAAATTTGGAAAGCTTATTTGACATCGTTGTAAATAACTATACTAATGACGGTATGATTTGTAAATATAAATTAATGATATGACACATATTGCTATATGAAACTATATATACTATATGAAAGTAGCAGTTTTCAAATTAAAAATATTTCCAGCTCCAATAGCGTATATTAAAGTTGCTGCAGTTAAAAAGCTCGTAGTTGGATCTTGGGATCGAGCTGGCGGTCCACCGCGAGGCGAGCTACCGCCTGTCCCAGCCCCTGCCTCTCGGCGCCTCCCCGATGCTCTTGACTGCGTGTTTTTTTTTTTAATGATTTATAGTCATGATTATATATTGATATATGTTACCTTATTCCCTGGGATTTTTTTAAATCAACAACTGGGCAGGGCTGGGCGACAGGCTGGATATTCTAGATCCAGTGGTCACGCCAGTCTGGCCAGCGAGCATGCACACACCTTTAGTTCTGGGTCGGCCGTGACAAAGCCCCATCCTAGACTGGGGTCACCAGTGAGTTAAATGTCTAGCGGGGTCAAATATGACTGGGCCCTGGAGTCTGTGTCACAGTGTCACCCTGGCAGACAGACCCCCTACTTCAGTGGTGAGGTGAATCTGTCTCGGGAGTGATACCCGCAACCCTAGTGGATTGGTATGGTAGACACTTCCCTCCCCTCCTCTGGCATGCACAGGTACTTTCTTGGGGTGGTCGGTCCTTATGGGTTCCCCTTCCTCCCCTGCAGAGTCTGTGTCTCCTACCACCCTCTCCCCCATCCTGTCTGTGTCCTTTTAAGGTATTTTTTATGTTTAGAAACAGCCAAAAGTCACAGGCTGCTAAGTCAGGGGAATAAGGTGGTTGGTCAAGTTTCAGAATGGGTTTCTAGCCTGTGCTTTCATGTGCAGGAGCATTGTCATGGTTGAGAATCCTCTTGTCAGGTCCTAATTCCGGTCTTTTCCTCCAAATAGATTCCTGAAGCGTTTCTCATTTTTCACATTTGCGTCCATCCTATTTAATTTTTGTTGGCCACTTTTTGCGCCATCATGTACATTTTTCCACCCCTCCTTAAACCACCTATGTCATTAAAAAACACTTGATTTCTTCATAGAGTGTTCTCCATAAGCCTGCTGTCACACAGATGAAGTTTCACTCACACTTTTGCCCATTTTCACACAAAATTTGATGTTAATCCTGTGCTCCAGATTCCTGTCACTCCTTTTCCACCAACAGGGCAACGCACACACGTATTATTTCTTCTACTACTCTGTAAAGACTGAGCCCACTGGTGTGTGACCCGGGAGAGAGCAAGTTAGAACATGACTGAGTGTGAATGGCTGTGCGACACCACCGTAGTGCTACACATTCCAGGAATTCACATGTCACACCTCGTACATACATGCACACAAATACTAAAACCAATTTAAACAGCAACCTATTAACCAACCCGTATGTCTTTGGGGTGGAGGAGGAAACCCACACAAGTGCAAGCAGAAAATGCAAACTCCATGCAGAGTGTGTGCTGACTGGGATTTGAATTGAGGACCCCAGTGCTGCAAGACAGATGTGCTGACCACTTTATATAGAATATGTATTATATTAAAAGATTATAAATGCTTTCATAAATTCTATTCACAGGTTGATGAGATGCCTGGTCGACTTTAAAAAGAAGAATGCCACCCTCGTTCAGTTCTGTGAAATTAAGAAGCATCAGATAAAAATATACAACGCATCTGTAAAGCAGATAAAAAATGAAGTCAAGAGATTAAGAAGGGATGGGGAGGAGGCACGGGTGGTGGCCCAATACTTCCTGTATGACAATGATGAGCTGAAGAAGGTATGAGACACCAACATACATGAAACGTAACTTGGTCTAGGCTTTTATTGTCTTTGCCCCCAGTGAGAAGATTCCCGCACTCCCTGTTAGGAAAGCCCCTTTTTAGTTAAATAGGGAAGGATTAGAACCTCTGCCAGGCCATTATTACTGCATGTATCTTCCTGTCCTAGTGACAACTCTTCTCATTCCTTTTCCTTCTGTCAGTCACTGACAGATTACACCAGTAGGTGGTACACCAAGTGAATGGTTTCTGTCCTAGGAGGAGGGATGGACCCCTTGGAACTTTAATTTCAGAGTTCCGTTTGTTATATCTGACCTCTAGCGTTCCCTTCTGTCTTGCACAGCTGTGCCGGCTCCTCTCCTGGACCGAAATGGCTTCCTGTGAGCTTCTCAGCCTATGATGCATTAACTGCATCCCGACTGCCCTATAGCAGAAATACTGCGACAGGGCGGCACAGGTGCGCAAAATCACGTATATATCCGATTTTAAGCCAGTGATGTTCGTCCTAAATCGGATGATCGATCCCCGCCCTGTCAGGGATCTTCCTGTACCTGTGATTACATTACACATGTGCAGCAAATGATGAAATCTCTGGGCACATTCCATCCCGAAGAAAGAAGATACAGTGAGTACAAGCAGCACACTTGCACACAGAACACTTTCAGGTCACATTTAACCCCTTGATTGCCCCTCCCAGTTAACCCCTTCACTGCCCTGTCACCAGTGTCATTAGTACAGTGTACAGATTTTTGGATGATCACTGTGTTCCTGTCGCCGGCGACTGCAGATACCGTTAGCGTCCCTCCCAGATAGCGTCAGATTGCCCGTCATTACACCAGTCATCACATTTAACCCCTTGATTACCAGGAACACGATCATATACACTATAAACCTCCATTGCTAGTATAGTGTCTGAACGGATCAATATTTTTAATCAGATCAGCACTAAACCAGCATTCAGGTTAGTATAGTTTCCCCCAAAATGCAGCGTTAGCGGGATCAACCCCGGCACCTGCGTTTAGCCCCTACACTTACCCCTCCCCCAGCAAGTGCAGTGCCAGTAGATCACTGTTACTTGATACATTGCACACAAAACCGTTGTGTTCGCAGAATCAGGCCTGATCTTTGTTAGCATTTGCTGGTACATTTTTTGTAGCGGTTCAAGCAGTCCCTGACAGCCAGGCGCTCTTTTTCCCGTGAGTTGCACTAGGTACCTATAAATTTAGTGGCCAAAATGTCAATGGAAAGGTACTCTAGTGAAGAGGCCTACAGGATTCTGAACATGTCAGGTGAGAGTGAAGGGGAAGACTCCCTGACAGAATCTGCCTCAGAATCCGCACCTATAGGCAGCAGCGGCACCCTGACAGATGGCTCAGACAAAGGAGAAGAGGTCCCTGCTAAGGTCAGGCATACCTGAACCTGTTCCCAGATTGCTGAGATGTTACAAACGCATGATGACTCTCATATGTAGCAGAGTGCCAGTACTAGTGCCGCTCTACATTTTGGTGGACTGGCGAGCACCAGCGGCCTAGTACATCCTGGTCTTTCACATACCAGCACTGCAGTATGACTTGGTGACGTAGCGAGTCCCATAAATGCAGTACAAGTTGGTGTGGTGGCGAGCACAAGTATTGTCCCGCAGACACCAAGAATTCGCACACAGACCCGTACAGCTCCTTGTATCCTTCCGGATGTGCTTGCAAATTCCGCTTGGCTGCCCACAAATTCTGCAGCACCCCAGTCACTGCCCAACCCAGAAATCAGGTGGAAAAAGCAAATCTAACTACTCCCCTTGATTATTTGTAACTGTGTTTCACAGAAGATCTGTATGCATTGATTGTGGATCAAAACAATTTATATGCACAACAGTTTATCGCCGCCAATACAAATTCAAACCTTGTCAGACCATTCGCATGGAAACCTATTACGGTTTCCGAATGTAATGTTTTGGGCCTAAAACTCAAAATGGACATTATTAAAAAAAAATGAATTGTGGTTGTATTGGTCCGCAGACCCGATTCATCATATGCCCGTGTTCTCTGCTGCCATGGCTAGGCATAGATATGAGAGTATAATGTGATTTATGCATTTCAATGACAATACGCTCTGTCGTCCTCGGGGTGACCCTGAATTTGATCGGCCCCACAAAATTCGGTCCCTCATAAATCACCTTAACCACAAATTGCAGATGTCTATACTCCCCAGCAAAACATCTGCGTTGAGGAGTCCCTCCATTAATTTTTTTGGCCGCCCTGCATTCAAACAATTTCTCCCCAGCAAGAAAACCAGATATAAGTAGGAATTGGGAAACCTGTCCTCCCTAATCCCCCCCCCCCACCCTGTCCCATGTAGCATGGGATGTTGCTAATGGGTCGCTGGGCTAAACGCAGTTCACATTCCCCAGTGGCTGTACCTGTACCCCCAGATAATTGGCCACACCCTCCGCAGTCCTGGGGAAGAGGAGCTTCGGGTGCACTGCTGTATGGTCTCCTTCCTCCTCCCTTCTCAGAAGCCAGGGGCTGCCACAATGTGCTATGATGGTACTCCTGTACCCTTTAGATATGGGATGGTGGGGAGATGTGGAGGCTCCTGGTTCCTCACCTTGCCTGGGACCTGGTTATTTATTTTGCTTACCATGCAGTCAGGCTTCTCGTAACTTTAGGACAAGGCTTTGTGGCCTACTGGTACTCCCGGTGCCATTTTGCTAATGGACTGGTGTTCTTTCTGCAGACCGCTCAGTGAACTGGAGCCCTGCTCCGGATGGACGATGCTGTGGGCCGCTTTCTGCAGTGAGCGGTGGGGCCCTGTTTTCTTTATGGCATTGCCCCTTTCTTTCTGCCCCCCCCTCCTCCCATGGCAAAAAGGAGCCCACCTATGGTACTGAGGGTGCCTGGAAGGATCTGCTGTGGCTTTAGCAGCAATTCCGGCATATTTTGGAACATTCTTGCATAACTGCATTTTTCAGTGTAGATCCCATAGCCATCCCGGCAGGCAGTACAAAAGCTGAAGGGAATTTTGTACTTTTTGAGCATTTTGGGCCCGCTTCCCCCATTGCCAAGATCATGTCCTGCTGCTCCCAGGAGCCATTAGAGGGGAGCGGCAGACCATAGCGAGGGGGGCACACTCATCCCTTCAAATATGTTAAAGTGTAGGTCATGGCAATAAAGAAAACCAAAATATTTTTGTACATCTTTGCAAAACAAGATTGGAAAGCTCCCAATCAAAAGTATGCATCGGGAGCTTACTGATCCCCACCGGCTACCATGCTGGGAGCTCTTAGGTGTGCAGGAGACCAGCGTGGCATCAGCCATCTAATGATCACTGGTGCAATACTTTCCAGGCTCCTTTGGACAAAAATATTAAATGCACATTTTTTTAACTGCAAAAAAATGAACATTTATCATTTTTGTCCAATAGGAGAACTTATTCTTTTAAATTGTCAAGTGTTTGGGCATGAATTCAGTTCATTAGGCAGAATAATCATTTATTTAGGCCATTAAGATACATTAACGTTCAAGTGCTCGCCATGCCTCGCATTATTGCACGCTTAGATGCGTTTACATGCATCAAGTGTTTTTTCTGCCAAAATGCTGCTGCTCCTGGATATGCTGACAGTGTTTTTTCTGCTTCTAAACACCTATAAATGCCTATGTGTGCATGGAGACATAGGCTAACATGCAGGGCATTTAGCGACAAAAACACCAGACGCCCCTAAAAGCAGCTTTTTTAATGCCCAGTGTGCATGAGGCCTAAAACTTTCCAGTGCCTGGGGTTCAGCACTGTCTTCCTGCAGCCAGTTCTTCTCTCTGCTGTGGGTCCCCGGCGCCCCCATCTTTGATAGGAGAGCTGGCTGTGGCTTCTTGAGAAACCAGTCGACTCCCCACTGTGCATGCGCAAACTCGTGCCGCATTTTCAATCATCCTGCAGCCTCCTGGGACATGTGATGTGTCCTGGGAGAGATGCGGGCAAAGGACACTATCTTTGCGTAGGCAAAATTTGTGAAGGGGGTGTGGCAACAAATAAAAAATGGTACCCCCTCATCTAAAAAAACAAACATATCTTGGTTACAGGCTGGGGGGAGGGAGCAAACCAGCAGAACATCACTTTTTGAGTGAAGTTCTGCTTTAAAGGGATAAAAATGCGCATGTATTCATGAGCTGTACAATAAAATATAGTACATACATTGAATTTAAACTGACCAATGCCTTTGTTTTTAATGCCTCGCAAATAAAAGCTGCAGAGCTTATTGTCTGCAATGTGTTACAGGAAAACCAGGAGATGAAAAAACTCCTCGAAGATGCAGATGTGATTGTTACATCTGATCTTCAGAGGCTTAGAGTACTGGAGCAGAGGAACCGAGAGCTTTTGGCACAGCTTGAGGCCACTACACAAAGTAAGTGACACCAGAATATAAACTGCCTGATTGCAGCAATCCTCAGATCATGCCACATGGAAGTGTCGGCTGAAGGGCATGCTGGGAGGTTAATTGGCTCCTGTGTAAATTGGCCCTAGTATGTGTATGTATGAATGTGAGTTAGGAACCTTAGATTTTACTCCCCTTGAGGGTTAGGTACTGATGTGAATGTACAAGATTGTACGCCCCTTGAGGGTTAGGGACCCATATGAATGTACAAGATTGTACGCCCCTTGAGGGTTAGGGACCCATGTGAATATACAAGATTGTACGCCCCTTGAGGGTTAGGGACCCATATGAATGTACAAGATTATACGCCCCTTGAGGGTTAGAGACCCATGTGAATGTACAAGATTGTACGCCCCTTGAGGGTTAGGGACCCATGTGAATGTACAAGATTGTACGCCCCTTGAGGGTTAGAGACCCATGTGAATGTACAAGATTGTACGCCCCTTGAGGGTTAGGGACCGATGTGAATGCACAAGATTGTACGCCCCTTCAGGGTTAGGGACCCATGTGAATGTACAAGATTGTACGCCCCTTGAGGGTTAGGGACCCATGTGAATGTACAAGATTGTACGCCCCTTGAGGGTTAGGGACTGATGTGAATGTACATTATATATGTAAAGCGCTGTGTAAACTGATGGCACTATATAAATAACTGTAATAAAATGTTTTGCCTTTTACCGGAAAAGTTATTTGCATACAATTTCATCAATTAAAGTAAATTTAAAGCCAGTTCTGTCATTTGTATTTATTTACTGATACCTCCAGGGTGCCCATCTTGTATGTAGTTTCTATATGTAACGAGTCAGGTATGTAGGCAGGAGTTCATTCTTCTGGTTCCATGCTTGTTCTGGATCACTGAAGCAGTGGGGAATGAGCCAAGGCTTAAGATATAATGGCCCTGGATCCAGGACCTTTGGGCCCCTTTCACACGGGCGTTACTTTTTTTTTCATGAGTTCAGTTACGTTTTTTCTTAAAAAAAAAAAAAAAAAAATAGCAGTTTTCATCCGTTTACATCCCTTTTTTTGTCTGTTTAAATCTGCTTTTAGCTCGTTTACATCGTTTTTTTTGGCCGTTTACATCCTTTTTTTAGCCGGTTACATCTGTTTTTGTCCATTTTAACAGAAAAAAATTGGGGTCTCTTCTGTTCAAAAAAGCATGTTAACGGATGTGGACATTAACGGATGTAAACAGATGATCATCCGTTTACATCCGCTACACCATAGAAATGCATGATGCCCGTTTTTCATCCGTGAACGGATAGATGAATAACTGACATAGGGAATGCCCGGGTGAAATGGGTCTTACAGTAAATCTATGATGAAAAACATATGCAGAGTTTGATAGGAGACACTGATCTGGAGCAAGCCTGTAGTCGGCAAAGTCTTACGTCCCAAGCTTGTTTTCTCCAAGTCACTGATTCACCAAGTAGTAAACCCAGAATCAGGAGGACCGTTCTGGAGCCTACACCTAACCGAAGTGCCAGCTGATCACTGAACGAAGATCAGATCGGCTTTGTTCAGCTCTGTGATATAGTAACTCAGAAGCGATGACCTCATATCACTTCCGGGTTACCCAGATATAAAGAGCGCCATTTGTAAAAATGTCAAGCGTTCGATGATACTGATCTTGGTGTGATCAAATACTATTAAGGGCAGAGGAGGGATTTGGGGTCTTGGAGACCCCAGATCTCTCCATAAAGAGTACCTGTCACATGTGATTGCTGTCACAACGGATGTTTCCATTTCTTCTGAACGGTGGATGAAAGCACGTTCTTCACTTTATATGAACTGCCTGTTCACTTCAACTGTGTTGGAGTTTATGGAACACACGATTTGGGACTTTTGCACTTGTATAGGATATGTGGATTTGTTTTAGAATTATTTGCAGTCATTTATTTGAGGTATAAAAGTTTTTCTGAACATTTTTTGTTTACCTATTATTGACGGTAGAAAGCAAGTGCCATCGGTAGTACATGTTTATTCTTCATCATTTTTCAGGTTTGAGACTTCTTGGTGAGCCATCTATATGACAGGTGAGAGTTGGTGCCAGGGATGGTCTGTATTGTGTGGACAGTTTGGTCAGATGCCGGGTCGTCCTGAAAAAGGATCATGCCACCCTCCTCAGATCATCTAGAGCCATCAAACTGGCTGGGGCTTTCAGAAGACAGGCTGAGCAGTTGAGGAGACAGGCTAAGGAGTCAAAAAGGCATGTTGAGGAGGCAGAGATGGTGGCTGAGCATTTCATATATGAGAATGACAAGCTGAAGAAGGTATGAGGCACCAACATACATGAAACCCGTAGATGAACATTGCTGGATATTTATGCACAATACATCTGGTGCGGTTTGGCACCTGAATAATGTGAGTGGCCACTTTATATGTTTTTTAGTAAAATAGAGTTTTGAAAGGATAAAGCACTATTGTGTTTTATTTTTTTTCACCATGTATGCTGAGAGGAGAAGGAAGAGGGATTAAGGAGAGTGGTGATCTGTGAAGGAAGATTCCATTGCCAGGATACACCGGTTATATGTCCGCTTCAAGGGACACATGCGGTTTTTTTGACCTAACTTTTTGTAAGGTCAAAAACTCCAGGTGAGGGAACATTAGGTGTTTTTGGTGGAGGATTTAATCACATGAAGATGAAACATGAAATGTACTAACGTTGAAGAAATCACTATTCAGAGACTTTTTTTTTTTTTTTAATGATTTATAGTCAAGATTATATATTGATAGATGTTTACACATTTTTTGGTTTATTAATGTGTGTTGTAGGAAGTGCGGTACTGTATCTATAGGATTCCTATTCCCTCAAGTAATACATTTTCTCTTTGGTTCATTGACGGACACACCTCCCCAGACAGAAAACTTTCCTCCCCCCCTCCCCTTTCTACCCCGTTGGTCCCTTGGCCCACCACTGAGTGTCAGGAGGAAGCTGGTACGGTTTGCCTGCCGGTGCCCCCTGCTGCTAAGCATTTATGTAGCGCCCTCCAGGTCCCAGAGGGGGATGGTGAGCAGGGGCAGGCTCCTGGCACACAGAAACGTTCCAGGAGGGAAATCAAGGAGTTGACGCCCACGAGTGGTGAGAGTGCAGGGGAGGCATCTACTTCTAGAGATGGCTGGCAGGCTAAAAGAAAAAGGAGGAGGAAGAAAACCAAGGGGACTGAGGAGCAAGCTAGTGGGCCACAGTCTGGTGGTTCTCAAGGGCCCCCGGATGATGGTATCCTGCATCTCAGTAATGCATTTTCTGTATTGTCCTCCTCAGAGGACGAGCAGTCCTCTGTCCATGAAATGGATGCAGTCAATTAAACTTTTTGTAAGTCAAGGTTGAGCATGACCAACTTAATCACTAAGAATGGCTGTACCTGCTCCATGTCGACTTGCGACCGTTAATGTCGCAAGTATTCGCTCTACGGTGGCTCGCTACATGGCCTTCGATTTTCTCAGCCGAGTTGAAGCTGACATTTTGTTTTTGCAAGAGACCTGGCTAGCATATGTGGCGGAGATGCATCTAGCAAAGAGGGAGTGGAGGTATGGGCCCTCCCTCTGGTCTCTTGCGGCCGAGCCCTGTAGTGGAGTTACGGTCCTTTTTTAAGACCGGTTCGGTGGCATGTCGACGAGTGATTGAGGTGGAAGTTGTCAGATGTCTATTCGTAGACGCTGTCGTGGGGGGGCAATCCCTTCGCCTCATAAATTTCTACGGCCCTCAGTCTAAGGGCGAGGAAGAGCCTCCTCACGGCAGTCAAGCCTTATCTTTTTACGTCCCAGCAGGTGGTCTTCGGTGGACCGCCTGGTGTCCTTGGGAGGCTCCCAAGAACAGATATCCACTCTAAGGCTTCAACTAAGGGAGTGCCAGTATGACCGTCTCGCCTCCCTCGTTCTTGAGAGGGACTACGGGAAGTTTAACTCCCCGGATCCTTACAGGAACTGCGGTGAGGCGACGAGTTCGAAGGTCATACGCGGCCTGATTGACACTTCAGGAGTCCTGGTTCGGTCCAGGCCGGGAATTCTGGGTGTGGTCAGAGACCACTTTTCGGGCATCCAGAAGCGGAAGCGCTTAGACATGGAGAAAGCCAGACGTTTCCTTGACGAGACACCGCTGCCGGCGGTGTCTGACTTTCCTAACTCTTTGACAGAAAGGATTTCAGTGGCGGAAGTAGAGCAGGCCATCGACTCATTGTCATCCAAAAAGACGGCGGGAGCTGACGGGCTCTCGGCCGAGTTTTACAAAACCTTTAAGAGTCTGTTGGCTCCTCACTTGACGGAGGTCTTCAATGCATGTTTGGCCAAGGGGCTGCTACCTCCCTCAATGAGAAGGTCGGCCCTAATCCTTTTGTCAAAGGGGAAAGATCCGTCTGTGGTGGAGAATTGGCGCCCCATCGCCCTTATCAACACAGATAGAAAGGTGTTGGCTAAGATCCTTTTTGTACGTCTGTCAGCTGTGGCTGATGGGGTACTGTCTGCGGCACAGCACTATGCAATTCCTAGCCGAGGCACCTTTAGTGCTGTCCTTTGTGTCCGGGAGGCTGTGGAAAGGTGCAGGGCTGGAGAGGATAGACAGTACCTGCTGGCTTTAGATCAGGCACAGGCTTTTGACAGGGTAAACCACGATTACCTGTGGCTCCTCCTGGTGAGATACGGTCTGCCGGGACGGTTCATCAATTGGCTCCGTACTTTATACAGGGAGGCGGTGAGCTTTCCTCTTGTCAACGGCTGGGTGGGCCCCTCTTTCCCCGTGGGCTCCGGTGTCAGATAGGGGTGCCCCTTGAGCCCTCTTCTATACGTTTTTGCGGTTGACCCCTTCACCTGAAAGCTCGACTGCGGACGATTGAGGTGGGTCTCAATGAGCCCGTGGCAGCCCGAGCCCGGCGGTGAGAGCGGTGGCCTATGCAGACGACATCTCTGTAGTAGTGTCAAGTGGGAGGGAGGCCCGATTTGTGGAGACACAGATTCGGGACTACTCGGAGGCGTCCGGTTCACTAGTGAACTGGAACAAGAGCAAAGCTTTTTGGATGGGGAGGGAGGGTGAGGAATTTCCCCTCCCGGACGCTTTCCCCAAGCCTCAACCGGAAATTAAAATCCTTGGCATCCTTTTCGGCCCTGGGGATTACCCCACACGAAATTGGGAGCGCAGACTGTAGGATGCCACCCGGAAAGTGTCAGCTTGGAAAGGCTGGAAGCTGTCCTTAAGGGAAAGAGTGAGCCTTGTCAAAACTTACCTGCTGCCTGAATTTTTATTTGTCAGCTACGTATGTCTTTTGCCAGCACCCCTCTATGCGCGGATCTGTAGTCTGTTCTTCCAACTACTGTGGGGAAACAGACTTATTCTGATCAAGAGGGAGGTCACGTACCTACGGAGAGAGCTAGGCGGGTTGGACATGGTCCACCAAATAGTGTTCTACACTACCATTTTTATTAAACACAACTTACAGTCCATCTTTAAGGATGAGCCCTCTCTGTGGGAACGTTTGTGCAAGGACTGGCTACTGCTGTTCTTGAATGAATGGGAAGGGGGAGGCAGGCCTGGTGATCTGAGAACAGCACATCGCTGCCTCCCATCCTATGTCCCACAGGCTTCAAAGGTACTGAGGCGGTGGCGCATAACTGCCGTGGAGGTAGGGTCCACTGGTCGGCACGAGCTATACCAGAGGATCATGTCATCGGACATTTTGAAGCCACTGGCCTTGAGAGACTGCCCAGACAGTGTCCTCAGGGAGGAGCTAGCTCTCCTGAATTCTCCAAGAATTCCGCTAAAGTTTTGGGATCTCGCATGGAGGTCTTTCCATGGAAGACTTTATGTCCGTGCGAACCTAAAGTACAGAAACCTAGAGGACAGGGGCTGTCCTCGACCGGAATGTGGGGGGGGGCACTGGAGACCATGGACCACTTTTTGGTCCAGTGCCCTTTCAATGCGGAGGTTCACAGGGGGGTAGGGGCTGCCATTGGCTATCCCCGCTTCTCCTCTCTGTCTCTTCCCGAGCGGGTGTATGGCAACTTCAGAGTGAGGGAAGGTTTTGAGCTGCCTACACTTTATTTAGTTAGCATAGTCACGCTTTTCTACACTTGGCACGCACGCTGTCTTCTGTCCACTAGGGACAAAATCCTGCCTGTCCAGGAGGTGGTGAGAGACACTTTTGGTGAGCTGATGAAGGTGCTTCATCTGGAAAGGAGCAGGGTTGGGCCGGAAAGGAGTGCCTGTTTATGGACGGGTTTCCACTTCCAGCCTCCTTAAAGGTACCAACGCTGCCCCTTGTGGTGCTTGCTTTGCTTTCTTTGCTCTGCTTGGCCATCTATCTTTCCACTCCCCTAGATTCTGTACTCTGTTTTTGAAATAGGGCTGCAGACGTCTAAAGGCTTAAATGCTCTGCCTTGGCCTAGGTAGATTAGTGGTTTATATGTCAAGAACGAAGCATCTGTGAGAATACGCAGCAGCCTTGGCCCGAAACAGGGGCTGTAAAAACGCCCATTTATGTGGTGAGGCGCTGTGTATAATTTCTAGATCGCTTTCTTTCACCTTATTGTAAGAAAGTCATTTATTTATGAAGTTATGACTTATAACAACTGATAAGAAATGCAAACAAGAGCAAGGGCTGTAAAAACGCCCAGTTACATGGCGGGTAGTTGTGAAGAAAAATTTGGAAAGCTTATTTGACATCGTTGTAAATAACTATACTAATGACGGTATGATTTGTAAATATAAATTAATGATATGACACATATTGCTATATGAAACTATATGAAAGTAGCAGTTTTCAAATTAAAAATATTTCCAGCTCCAATAGCGTATATTAACGTTGCTGCAGTTAAAAAGCTCGTAGTTGGATCTTGGGATCGAGCTGGCGGTCCACCGCGAGGCGAGCTACCGCCTGTCCCAGCCCCTGCCTCTCGGCGCCTCCCCGATGCTCTTGACTGCGTGTTTTTTTTTTTTTAATGATTTATAGTCATGATTATATATTGATATATGTTACCTTATTCCCTGGGATTTTTTAAAATCAACGGCTCGGCAGGGCTGGGCGACCGTCTGGATATTCTAGATCCGGTGGTCACGCCAGTCTGGCCAGCGAGCATGCACACACCTTTAGTTCTGGGTTGGCCGTGACAAAGCCCCATCCTAGACTGGGGTCACCAGTGAGTTAAATGTCTAGCGGGGTCAAATATGACTGGGCCCTGGAGTCTGTGTCACAGTGTCACCCTGGCAGACAGACCCCCTACTTCAGTGGTGAGGTGGATCTGTCTCGGGAGTGTTACCCGCAACCCCAGTGGATTGGTATGTAAACGCTTCCCTCCCCTCCTCTGGCATGCACAGGTACTTTCTTGGGGTGGTCGGTCCCTATGGGTTCCCCTTCCTCCCCTGCAGGGTCTGTGTCTCCTACCACCCTCTCCCCCATCCTGTCTGTGTCCTTTTAAGGTATTTATTATGTTTAGAAACAGCCAAAAGTCGCAGGCTGCTAAGTCAGGGGAATAAGGTGGTTGGTCAAGTTTCAGAATGGGTTTCTAGCCCGTGCTTTCATGTGCAAGCAGAAAATGCAAACTCCATGCAGAGTGTGTGCTGATTGGGATTTGAATTGAGGACCCCAGTGCTGCAAGACAGATGTGCTGACCACTTTATATAGAATATGTATTATATTAAAAGATTATAAATGCTTTCACAAATTCTATTCACAGGTTGATGAGATGCCTGGTCGACTTAAAAAAAAAAAGAATGCCACCCTCGTTCAGTTATGTGAAATAAAGAAGCATCAGGCAAAAATGTACAACACATTTTTAAAGCGGATAAAAAAATCAAGCCGAGAGGTTAAGAAGCGATGGGGAGGAGGCACGGGTGGTGGCCCAATACTTCTTGTATGAAAATGACAAGCTGAAGGAGGTATGAGGCACCAACATACATGAAACGTAACTTGGTCTAGGCTTTTATTGTCTTTGCCCCCAGTGAGAAGATCCCCGCACTCCCTGTTAGGAAAGCCCCTTATTAGTAAAATAGGGAAGGGTTAGAACCTCTGTCAGGCCATTATTACTGCATGTATCTTCCTGTCCTAGTGACAACTCTTCTCATTCCTTTTCCTTCTGTCAGTCACTGACAGATTACACCAGTAGGTGGTACACCAAGTGAATTGTTTCTGTCCTAGGAGGAGGAATGGACCCCTTGGAACTTTAATTTCAGAGTTCCGTTTGTTATATCTGACCTCTAGCGTTCCCTTCTGTCTTGCACAGTTGTGCCGGCTCCTCTCCTGCACTGAAATGGCTTCCTGTGATCTTCTCACATGGTGCATTAACCGCATCCCGACTGCCCTATATCAGAAATACTGCGACAGGGCGGCACAGGTGCGCAAAATCACGTATAGATCCAATTTTAGGCCAGTGATGTTCGTCCTAAATCGGATGATCGATCCCTGCCCTGTCAGGGATCTTCCTGTACCTGTGTTTACATTACACATGTACAGCAAATGATGAAATCTCTGGGCACATTCCATCCCGAAGAAAGAAGATACAGTGAGTACAAGCAGCACACTTGCACACAGAACACTTTCAGGTCACATTTAACCCCCTGATTGCCCCTCCCAGTTAACCCCTTCACTGCCATGTCACCGGTGTCATTAGTACAGTGTACAGAATTTTTGCTGATCACTGTATTCCTGTCGCCAGAGACTGCAGATACCGTTGCGTCCCTCCCAGATGGCGTCAGATTGCCCGACATTACACCAGTCATCACATTTAACCCCTTGATTACCAGGAACACGATCATATACACTATAAACCTCCATTGCTAGTATAGTGTCTGAACGGATCAATATTTTTAATCAGATCAGCACTAAACCAGCGTTCACGTTAGTATAGTTTCCCCCAAAATGCACCTGCGTTTAGCCCCTACACTTACCCCTCCCCCAGCAAGTGCAGTGCCAGTAGATCACCGTTACTTGATACATTGCACACAAAACCGTTGTGTTCGCAGAATCAGGCGTGATCTTTGTTAGCATTTGCTGGTACATTTTTTGTAGCGGTTCAAGCAGTCCCTGACAGCCAGGCGCTCTTTTTCCCGTCAGTTGTACTAGGTACCTGTAAATTTAGTGGCCAAAATGTCAATGGAAAGGTACTCTAGTGAAGAGGCCTACAGGATTCTGAACATGTCAGGTGAGAGTGAGGGGGAAGACTCCCTGACAGAATCCGCCTCAGAATACGAACCTATAGGCAGCAGCGGCACCCTGACAGATGGCTCAGACAAAGGAGAAGAGGTCCCTGCTAAGGTCAGGCATACCTGAACCTGTTCCCAGATTGCTGAGATGTTACAAACGCATGATGACTCTCATATGTAGCAGAGTGCCAGTACTAGTGCCGCTCTACATTTTGGTGGACTGGCGAGCACCAGCGGCCTAGTACATCCTGGTCTTTCACATACCAGCACTGCAGTATGACTTGGTGACGTAGCGAGTCCCATAAATGCAGTACAAGTTGGTGCGGTGGCGAGCACAAGTATTGTCCCGCAGACACCAAGAATTCGCACACAGACCCGTACAGCTCCTTGTATCCTTCCGGATGTGCTTGCAATTTCCGCTTGGCAGCCCACAAATTCTGCAGCACCCCAGTCACTGCCCAACCCAGAATTCAGGTGGAAAAAGCAAATCTAACTACTCCCCTTGATTATTTGGAGCTGTGTTTCACAGAAGATCTGTATGCATTGATTGTGGATCAAAACAACTTATATGCACAACAGTTTATCGCCGCCAACCCAAATTCAAACCTTGTCAGACTATTCGCATGGAAACCTATTACGGTTTCCGAATGTAATGTTTTGGGCCTAAAACTCAAAATGGACATTATTAAAAAAAATGAATTGAGGTTGTATTGGTCCGCAGACCCGATTCATCATATGCCCGTGTTCTCTGCTGCCATGGCTAGGCATAGATATGAGAGTATAATGTGATTTATGCATTTCAATGACAATACGCTCTGTCGTCCTCGGGGTGACCCTGAATTTGATCGGCCCCACAAAATTCGGTCCCTCATAAATCACCTTAACCACAAATTTGCAGATGTCTATACTCCTTAGCAAAACATTTGCGTTGAGGAGTCCCTCCATTAATTTTTTTGGCCGCCCTGCATTCAAACAATTTCTCCCCAGCAAGAAAGCCAGATATAAGCAGGAATTGGGAAACCTGTCCTCCCTAATCCCCCCCCCCCCACCCTGTCCCATGTAGCATGGGATGTTGCTAATGGGTCGCTGGGCTAAACGCAGTTCACATTCCCCAGTGGCTGTACCTGTACCCCCAGATAGTTGGCCACCCCCTCCGCAGTCCTGGGGAAGAGGAGCTTCGGGTGCACTGCTGTATGGTCTCCTTCCTCCTCCCTTCTCAGAAGCCAGGGGCTGCCACAATGTGCTATGATGGTACTCCTGTACCCTTTAGATATGGGATGGTGGGGAGATGTGGAGGCTCCTGGTTCCTCACCTTGCCTGGGACCTGGTTATTTATTTTGCTTAATGTGCAGTCAGGCTTCTCGTAACTTTAGGACAAGGCTTTGTGGCCTACTGGTACCCCTGGGGCAATTTTGCTAATGGACTGGTGTTCTTTCTGCAGACCGCTCAGTGAACTGGAGCCCTGCTCCAGATGGACGATGCTGTGGGCCGCTTTCTGCAGTGAGCGGTGGGGCCCTGTTTTCTTTATGGCATTGCCCCTTTCTTTCTGCTCCCCCTCCTTCCATGGGGACAAGGTCCATTCCCACATGTGGGAGGAGACCACCTATGGTACTGAGGGTGCCTGGAAGGATCTGCTGTGGCTTTAGCAGCAGTTCCGGCATATTTTGGAACATTCTTGCATAACTGCATTTTTCAGTGTAGATCCTATAGCCAATCCTGGAAGGCAGTACAAAAGCTGATGGGAATCTGTACCTTTTGGAGCATGTTGGGCCCCCTTCCCCCATTGCCAAGATCATGTCCTGCTGCTCCCAGGAGCCATTAGAGGGGAGCGGCAGACCATAGCGAGGGGGGCACACTCATCCCTTCAAATATGTTAAAGTGTAGGTCATGGCAATAAAGAAAACCAAAAAGCTCCCGGTCAAAAGTATGCATCGGGAGCTTACCGATCCCCACCAGCTACCATGCTGGGAGCTCTTAGCTCGGTATAGTCATATATGCGTACAGCCTGCGCCAAGAGTTTAAAGAGGAACTTCCGAGAATGGACTACAAGTCCCAACAGCCTTAGCGGCATAGTTTTCAATGAACCATCATGGTACTGAGGAGCGCCTTAGTAGTTCATTGAAGCTTCCTGTCAGTATATCTGCTTGCTTATACATCCCGTAAGGCGGGCAGATATATTGAGAGGTGTGCAGGAGACCTGCGTGGCATCAGCCATCTACTGATCACTGGTGCAATAGTTTCCAGGATCCTTTGGATAAAAATAATAAATGCACATTTTTTAACTGGAAAAAAATGAGCATTTATCATTTTTGTCCAAAAGGTGAACTTATCCTTTAACATGTCAAGTGTTTGGGCATGAATTCAGTTCATTAGGCACAATAATCATTTATTCTGGCCATTAAGATACATTAACGCTCAAGTGCTCGCCATGCCTCGCATTATTGCACGTTTAGATGCGTTTACATGCATCAAGTGTTTTTTCTGCCGAAATGCTGCTGCTCCTGGATATGCTGACAGTGTTTTTCTGCTTCTAAACACCTATAAACACCTATGTGTGCATGGAGACATAGGCTAACATGCAGGGCATTTAGCAGCAAAAACACCAGATGCCCCTAAAAGCAGCTTTTTTTAATGCCCAATGTGCATCAGGCTTAAAACTCAGCAACTTTCCAGTGCCTGGGGTTCAGCGCTGTCTTCCTGCAGCCAGTTCTTCTCTCTGCTGTGAGTCCCCGGCACCCTCATCTTTGATAGGAGAGCTGGCTGTGGCTTCTTGAGAAACCAGTCTCCTCCCCACTGTGCATGCGCAAACTCGTGCCGCATTTTGAATCATCCTGCAGCCTTCTGGGACATGTGATGTGACCCGGGAGAGATGCGGGCAAAGCACACTATCTTTGCCTAGCCAAAAATTGTGAAGGGGGTGTGGCAACAAATAAAAAGTGGTACCCCCTCATCTAAAAAAAACAAACATAACTTGGTTACAGGCTGGGGGGAGGGAGCGAACCAGCAGAACATCACTTTTTGAGTGAAGTTCTACTTTAAAGGGATAAAAATGCGCATGTGTTCATGAGCTGTACAATAAAATATAGTACATATATCGAATTTAAACTGACCAATGCCTTTGTTTTTAATGCCTCGCAAATAAAAGCTGCAGAGCTTATTGTCTGCAATGTGTTACAGGAAAACCAGAAGCTGAAAGAACTTGTGGAAGACGCAGATATGATTAGTACATCTGATCTTCAAAGGCTTAGAGTACTGGAGCAGAGGAACCGAGAGCTTTTGGCACAGCTTGAGGCCACTACACAAAGTAAGTGACACCAGAATATAAACTGCCTGATTGCAGCAATCCTGAGATCATGCCACATGGAAGTGCCGGCTGATCACTGAACCAAAGATCAGATCGGCTTTGTTCAGCTCTGTGATATAATAACTCAGAAGCGATGACCTCATATCACTTCCGGGTTACCCAGATATAAAGAGCGCCATTTGTAAAAATGTCAAGCGTTCGATGATACTGATCTTGGTGTGATCAAATACTATTAAGGACAGAGGAGGGATTTGGGGTCTTGGAGACCCCAGATCTCTCCATAAAGAGTACCTGTCACATGTGATTGCTGTCACAACGGATGTTTCCATTTCTTCTGAACGGTGGATGAAAGCACGTTCTTCACTTTATATGAACTGCCTGTTCACTTTAACTGTGTTGGAGTTTATGGAACACAAGATTTGGGACTTTTGCACTTGTATATGATATGTGGATTTGTTTTATAATTATTTGCAGTCAATTTATTTGAGGTATTATGTTTTTCTGAACATTTTTGGTCATAGAGTTTGTTTGCCTATTATTGACGGTAGAAAGCAAGTGCCATCGGTAGTACATGTTTATTCTTTTCCTTTTGGATGAAGAGGTGGCAGCTGCAAATAAGAAGTTGTATGTTATTTCTTGGCGCAGGTGGTTCTTGTGGATTCTGAATTCCAGGTTACACCTAAGTAGCCTTAAGTACTGTCCCCTCCCCCCTATGCTAACTAACCTGTGCAAGAAAGATGTAGATGCTTACCTATTTTCAGGTTGATCCGGTCATGTGATCCAGCTACTCTGTGTCAGCCAGCTGCAGGGGAGAGGAAGGAAGTGCCAACAACGGGTGCACCATTGAAATCTATGTCATTACGGTTCCAGGCTTTACCCATGTACCCTGTCCACAACCTTCCAAAACATGTACATTTTTAAAATACTTCTGTGATTTGTGTTTATTTTTTTGAAAATGTAATTTTACTGGTTTTAAAAGTAAACCGTACAACACATGCATCAAGTGTTTTTTCTGCCGAAATGCTGCTGCTCCTGGATATGCTGACAGTGTTTTTTCTGCTTCTAAACGCCTATAAATGCCTATGTGTGCATGGAGACATAGGCTAACATGCAGGGCATTTAGCGGCAAAAACACCAGACGCCCCTAAAAGCAGCTTTTTTAATGCCCAGTGTGCATGAGGCCTAAAACTTTCCAGTGCCGGGGTTCAGCGCTGTCTTCCTGCAGCAAGTTCTTCTCTCTGCAGTGGGTCCCCGGCACCCTCATCTTTGATAGGAGAGCTGGCTGTGGCTTCTTGAGAAACCAGTCTACTCCCCACTGTGCATGTGCAAACTCGTGCCGCATTTTGTGAACCATCCTGCAGCCTCTTGGGACATGTGATGTGTCCCAGAAGGGATCCGGGCAAAGCACACTATCTTCCCCTAGCCAAGGATTGTAAAGGGGGGTCTTACAACCAGTAAAAAGTGGTACCCCCTCATCTAAAAAAAATAAAAATAAAAAACATATCTTGGTTACAGGCTGGGGGGAGGGAGCGAACCAGCGGAACATCACTTTTTGAGTGAAGTTCTACTTTAAAGGGATAAAAATGCGCATGTGTTCATGAGCTGTACAATAAAATATAGTACGTACATCGAATTTAAACTGACCAATGCCTTTGTTTTTAATGCCTCGCAAATAAAAGCTGCAGAGCTTATTGTCTGCAATGTGTTACAGGAAAACCAGGAGATTAAAGCACTCTTAGAAGACACAGCTATGATTTCAACAACCAGTCTTCAAACGCTTAGAATCTTGGAAGAGAGAAACAAAGAGGTTTTGGCACAGCTTGAGGCCACTAAGCAAAGTGACACCAGAATATAAACTGCCTGATTGCAGCAATCCTGAGATCATGCCACATGGAAGTGCCGGCTGATCACTGAACCAAAGATCGGATATGTTCGGCTCTGTGATATAGTAACCCGGAAGCGATGACCTCATGTCACTTTCTTGTTACCCAGATATAAAAGGCGCCCTTTGTAAAAATGTAAAGCGTTCGATGATACTGATCTTGGTGTGATCAAATACTATTAAGGGCAGAGGAGGGATTTGGGGTCTTATAACAAGACAAATATAGACAAAAGAAATTTAAAGCAACAGTGTACAAAAAATAATTTAAGAAAAAATGCAGCACTGACAGGCACAGATTGGTAGCACTGACAGGCACTTTTGGGGCTACACTGATAATCGGTTCCCAGAATATCGGTGTAAATGTCTCCTTTCACAGTTGCCAGTTATCGGCAGTACTTTCCTCACGATGTGAAAGTGCTGCCGATAGCCAGAAAGTGTATTTACATGGTGACCAGCTGTGATTGGCCCATTACCGGGTCATAAGATCAGCTGTGCCCAAAGGACACAGCGATCACAGTGAGCGCAAGGTGCACGCCGCTGGGAGGACATCACATGGCATCCTCCCAGAAATGGAAGACCCTGTAGCCGTCATTTGGCTATAGTGCGGTCAGGAAGTGGTTAAGTGAGAGCTAGCAAAATAGGAAAGGCTTTGGGCTCTAATCACCGTACCAAAGTAAAGTATATTACAAAGTAAACCTGAGGCAGGTTTCTGGAAATGCTCGTTTGCCTGGCTATGGACTGACTGACATAAAGCCGGCCATACACTGTTGCGTTAAAAATGACTGTGCTATATTATATTTTATTTAACCGCCTCCCGACCGCCATATAGTAATATGACGACGCAAAGTGGTTCTCTCATTCAGGGAGGATGTCATATGACGTCCTCCCATTCTCACCGCGCATGAGCAGCTCAGAGAGCGCGATCACCGATCACGGAAAGAGCCGAAGATGTCGGCTCGATCATGTGATCAGCTGTGTCCAATCACAGCTGATCACATGTAAACAGGGAAATGCCGGTTATCGGCATTTCTCTCCTCTCAAGCTGTCACGCTGACAGCTCGTGAGGAGAAGAGAGCCGGTAATTGGCTTTCCGCGGATAGGCTGCACTGATGATCAGTGTAGCCCCAGCAGTGCCACCTGTCAGTGTCCACCAGTGCCTTGTGTCAGTGCTCATCAGTGCCTCGTGCCAGTGCCCATCAGTGCCACATCAATGCCACATATCAGTGCCCATCTGAGCTGCCTTTCAGTGCCGCCTATCAGTGCCATTCAGTGCCACCTATCAGTGCCATGCATCAGTGCTGCCTTTCAGTGCCCATCAGTGACGCCGGTCAATGCCCATCAGTGCCACCTACCAGTGCCTCCTCATCAGGGCCCATCAGTGCAGCCTATCAGTGCCCATCACTGCAGCCTCATTAGCGCACATCAGTGAAGGAGAAAAATCACTTAACAAAATTTTATAACAAAAACTAAAATGTTTTTTCTTTCAAAATTTTCAGTGGTTTGGGTTTAAGAAAAAATAAAAAAAAAACCCAAGGTGATTAAATAAAACCAAAATAAAGCTCTATCTGTCACACAAAAAAAAATTATAAAAATTTCATATGGGTAGTGTTGCATGACCATGCAATTGTCAAAGTGCGACGGCGCTGGAAGCTGGAAATTGGCCTGGGCAGGATGGGGGTATAAGTGCCCTGTAGGCGAGGGGTTAAACAAATTGAAGTTTTCCTTTCACATTTTTCTTCCTCATTTCATAGATCTTTTTTTTTTTTTTTCCCCAAACAGGAGGGGATGCAGAGAATTGCATGAAAACATCCGTTGTTTGCAAATGTTCCTGGCGTTCTTGTTCTGGAATTTACGTTCTATGTATGTTATTTATTTTGACATTTAACTTGTTCAGTTCCCCTCTGGGACCTCTGATCCCTATTTGGGTTTGTGTTTACACCAAGACAGCTGTCCCAAATCTTGTGTATTCCATAAACTCCAATACAATTTCAGTGAACAGGACGTCCATATAAAGTGAAGAACGTGCTTTCGTCCGCCATTCCCACTGCTGAGTGATCCACCACCAATGATCACAAACCTCCTCACTCGCCAGATTCCATTGACTTCCTCCTTTTTTGGATCACGTCATTTAAATGCCAATGGAACACCGTTTGACCATTTGATGAGGAGGTGACAGCGGAGAGAGGTGTGGAGAGCAAGGAGGTCCTGGAGAGCTTTTTTGAACATTTTTTGTTTACCTATTATTGACGGTAGAAAGCAAGTGCCATCGGTAGTACATGTTTATTCTTCATCATTTTTCAGGTTTGAGACTTCTTGGTGAGCCATCTATATGACAGGTGAGAGTTGGTGCCAGGGATGGTCTGTATTGTGTGGACAGTTTGGTCAGATGCCGGGTCGTCCTGAAAAAGGATCATGCCACCCTCCTTAGATCATCTAGAGCCATCAAACAGGCTGGGGCTTTCAGAAGACAGGCTGAGCAGTTGAGGAGACAGGCTAAGGAGTCAAAAAGGCATGTTGAGGAGGAAGAGATGGTGGCTGAGCATTTCATATATTCTTAAAGAATAAGAATGCCACCCTGCATCGATCCCATATAATTATGAAGCATCGGGAAAACACATTTAAAACATGTGCTATTCACCTAGAAAATCAGGCCGAGAGATTAAGAAGGCATGGGGAGGAGGCAAAGATCGTGGCCAAACATATCATGCATGACAATGACAAGCTGAAGAAGGTATGAGGCACCAACATATGCAAACTCCATGCAGAGTGTGTGCTGACTGGGATTTGAATTGAGGACCCCAGTGCTGCAAGACAGATGTGCTGACCACTTTATATAGAATATGTATTATATTAAAAGATTATAAATGCTTTCATAAATTCTATTCACAGGTTGATGAGATGCCTGGTCGTCCTGAAAAATAACAATGCCACCCTCATTCAGTTTTGTGATATAAAGAAGCATCAGGCAAAAATGTTGAACACATCTATAAAGCAGATAAAAAAATCAAGCCGAGAGATTAAGAAGGCATGGAGAGGAGGCAAAGATCGTGGGCAAACATTTTTTTGTATGAAAATGACAAGCTGAAGGTGTGAGGCACCAACATATATGAAACGTAACTTTGTCTAGGCTTTTATTGTCTTTGCCCCCAGTGAGAAGATCCCCGCACTCCCTGTTAGGAAAGCCCCTTTTTAGTAAAATAGGGAAGGGTTAGAACCTCTGTCAGGCCATTATTACAGCATGTTTCTTCCTGTCCTAGTGACAACTCTTCTCATTCCTTTTCCTTCTGTCAGTCACTGACAGATTGCACCAGTAGGTGGTACACCAAGTGAATGGTTTCTGTCCTAGGAGGAGGGATGGACCCCTTGGAACTGTAATTTCATAGTTCCGTTTGTTATATCTGACCTCTAGCGTTCCCTTCTGTCTTGCACAGTTGCGCCGGCTCCTCTCCTGGAACGAAATTGCTTTCTGTGAGCTTCCTACATGGTGCATTAACCGCTCCCGACTGCCCTATATCAGAAATACTGCGACAGGGCGGCACAGGTGCGCAAAATCACGTATATATGTGATTCGTGCTCTCATTCGGTGTTTGCAGGCTGAGGGGCTCGCGAGCGCCCCCGCTGACCCGCCCATGCTATGATTTGATCCCCAAGAGATCAATCATCCGATTTAGGCCAGTGATGTTCGTCCTAAATCGGATGATCGATCCCTGCCCTGTCAGGGATCTTCCTGTACCTGTGTTGACATTAGACAAGTACAGGAAATGATGAAATCTCTGGGCACATTCCATCCCGAAGAAAGAAGATACAGCGAGTACAAGCAGCACACTTCCACACAGAACACTTTCAGGTCACATTTAACCCCCTGATTGCCCCTCCCAGTTAACCCCTTCACTGCCCTGTCACCGGTGTCATTAGTACAGTGTACAGATTTTTTGCTGATCACTGTATTTCTGTCGCCGGCGACTGCAGATACCGTTAGCGTCACTCCCAGATGGTGTCAGAATGCCCGTCATTACACCAGTCATCACATTTAACCCCTTGATTACCAGGAACACAATCACATACACATTAACCTCCATTGCTAGTATAGTGTCTGAACGGATCAATATTTTTGATCAGATCGGCACTAAACCAGCATTCACGTTAGTCTAGTTTCCCCCAAAATGCAGCGTTAGCAGGATCAGACCCGGCACCTGCGTTTAGCCCCTACACTTACCCCTCCCCCAGCAAGTGCAGTGCCAGTAGATCACCGTTACTTGATACATTGCACACAAAACCGTTGCGTTTGCAGAATCAGGCCTGATCTGTTAGCATTTGCTGGTACATTTTTTGTAGCGGTTCAAGCAGTCCCTGACAGCCAGGCGCTCTTTTTCCCGTCAGTTGCACTAGGTACCTGTAAATTTAGTGGCCAAAATGTCAATGGAAAGGTACTCTAATAAAGAGGCCTACAGGATTCTGAACATGTCAGGTGAGAGTGAAGGGGAAGACTCCCTGACAGAATCCGCCTCAGAATACGAACCTATAGGCAGCAGCGGCACCCTGACAGATGGCTCAGACAAAGGAGAAGAGGTCCCTGCTAAGGTCAGGCATACCTGAACCTGTTCCCAGATTGCTGAGATGTTACAAACGCATGATGACTCTCATATGTAGCAGAGTGCCAGTACTAGTGCCGCTCTACATTTTGGTGGACTGGCGAGCACCAGCGGCCTAGTACATCCTGGTCTTTCACATACCAGCACTGCAGTATGACTTGGTGACGTAGCGAGTCCCATAAATGCAGTACAAGTTGGTGTGGTGGCGAGCACAAGTATTGTCCCGCAGACACCAAGAATTCGCACACAGACCCGTACAGCTCCTTGTATCCTTCCGGATGTGCTTGCAAATTCCGCTTGGCAGGCCACAAATTCTGCAGCACCCCAGTCACTGCCCAACCCAGAATTCAGGTGGAAAAAGCAAATCTAACTACTCCCCTTGATTATTTGGAGCTGTGTTTCACAGAAGATCTGTATGCATTGATTGTGGATCAAAACTACTTATATGCACAACAGTTTATCGCCGCCAACCCAAATTCAAACCTTGTCAGACTATTCGCATGGAAACCTATCACGGTTTCCGAATGTAATGTTTTGGGCCTAAAACTCAAAATGGACATTATTAAAAAAAATGAATTGTGGTTGTATTGGTCCGCAGACCCGATTCATCATATGCCCGTGTTCTCTGCTGCCATGGCTAGGCATAGATATGAGAGTATAATGTGATTTATGCATTTCAATGACAATACGCTCTGTCGTCCTCGGGGTGACCCTGAATTTGATCGGCCCCACAAAATTCGGTCCCTCATAAATCACCTTAACCACAAATTTGCAGATGTCTATACTCCCCAGCAAAACATCTGCGTTGAGGAGTCCCTCCATTCATTTTTTTGGCCGCCCTGCATTCAAACAATTTCTCCCCAGCAAGAAAGCCAGATATAAGTAGGAATTGGGAAACCTGTCCTCCTCCCTAATCCCCCCCCCCCCCCACCCTGTCCCATGTAGCATGGGATGTTGCTAATGGGTCGCTGGGCTAAACGCAGTTTACATTCCCCAGTGGCCGTACCTGTACCCCCAGATAGTTGGCCACCCCCTCCGCAGTCCTGGGGAAGAGGAGCTTCGGGTGCACTGCTGTATGGTCTCCTTCCTCCTCCCTTCTCAGAAGCCAGGGGCTGCCACAATGTGCTATGATGGTACTCCTGTACCCTTTAGATATGGGATGGTGGGGAGATGTGGAGGCTCCTGGTTCCTCACCTTGCCTGGGACCTGGTTATTTATTTTGCTTACCATGCAGTCAGGCTTCTCGTAACTTTAGGACAAGGCTTTGTGGCCTACTGGTACTCCCGGTGCCATTTCGCTAATGGACTGGTGTTCTTTCTGCAGACCGCTCAGTGAACTGGAGCCCTGCTCCGGATGGACGATGCTGTGGGCCGCTTTCTGCAGTGAGCGGTGGGGCCCTGTTTTCTTTATGGCATTGCCCCTTTCTTTCTGCTCCCCCTCCTCCCATGGCAAAAAGGAGCCCACCTATGGTACTGAGGGTGCCTGGAAGGATCTGCTGTGGCTTTAGCAGCAATTCCGGCATATTTTGGAACATTCTTGCATAACTGCATTTTTCAGTGTAGATCCCATAGCCATCCCGGCAGGCAGTACAAAAGCTGAAGGGAATTTTGTACTTTTTGAGCATTTTGGGCCCCCTTCCCCCATTGCCAAGATCATGTCCTGCTGCTCCCAGGAGCCATTAGAGGGGAGCGGCAGACCATAGCGAGGGGGGCACACTCATCCCTTCAAATATGTTAAAGTGTAGGTCATGGCAATAAAGAAAACCAAAATATTTTTGTACATCTTTGCAAAACAAGATTGGAAAGCTCCCAATAAAAAGTATGCATCGGGAGCTTACTGATCCCCACCGGCTACCATGCTGGGAGCTCTTAGGTGTGCAGGAGACCAGCGTGGCATCAGCCATCTACTGATCACTGGTGCAATACTTTCCAGGCTCCTTTGGACAAAAATATTAAATGCACATTTTTTTAACTGCAAAAAAATGAACATTTATCATTTTTGTCCAATAGGAGAACTTATTCTTTTAAATTGTCAAGTGTTTGGGCATGAATTGAGTTCATTAGGCAGAATAATCATTTATTTAGGCCATTAAGATACATTAAGTGCTCGCCATGCCTCGCATTATTGCACACTTAGATGCGTTTACATGCATCAAGTGTTTTTTCTGCCGAAATGCTGCTGCTCCTGGATATGCTGACAGTGTTTTTTCTGCTTCTAAACACCTATAAACGCCTATGTGTGCATGGAGACATAGGCTAACATGCAGGGCATTTAGCGACAAAAACACCAGACGCCCCTAAAAGCAGCTTTTTTAATGCCCAGTGTGCATGAGGCCTAAAACTTTCCAGTGCCTGGGGTTCAGTGCTGTCTTCCTGCAGCCAGCTCTTCTCTCTGCTGTGGGTCCCCGGCGCCCCCATCTTTGATAGGAGAGCTGGCTGTGGCTTCTTGAGAAACCAGTCTACTCCCCACTGTGCATGCGCAATCTCGTGCCGCATTTTGAATCATCCTGCAGCCTCCTGGGACATGTGATGTGTCCCGGGAGAGATGCGGGCAAAGGACACTATCTTTGCGTAGGCAAAATTTGTGAAGGGGGTGTGGCAACAAATAAAAAATGGTACCCCCTCATCTAAAAAAAACAAACATATCTTGGTTACAGGCTGGGGGGAGGGAGTGAACCAGCAGAACATCACTTTTTGAGTGAAGTTCTGCTTTAAAGGGATAAAAATGCGCATGTATTCATGAGCTGTACAATAAAATATAGTACATACATCGAATTTAAACTGACCAATGCCTCTGTTTTTAATGCCTCGCAAATAAAAGCTGCAGAGCTTATTGTCTGCAATGTGTTACAGGAAAACCAGGAGATGAAAAAACTCCTCGAAGATGCAGATATGGTTGTTACATCTGATCTTCAGAGGCTTAGAGTACTGGAGCAGAGGAACCGAGAGCTTTTGGCACAGCTTGAGGCCACAACACAAACTAAGTGACACCAGAATATAAACTGCCTGATTGCAGCAATCCTGAGATCATGCCACATGGAAGTGTCGGCTGAAGGGCATGCTGGGAGGTTAATTGGCTCCTGTGTAAATTGGCCCTAGTATGTGTATGTATGAATGTGAGTTAGGGACCTTAGATTGTACTCCCCTTGAGGGTTAGGTACTGATGTGAATGTACAAGATTGTACGCCCCTTCAGGGTTAGGGACTGATGTGAATGTACAAGATTGTACGCCCCTTGAGGGTTAGAGACCCATGTGAATGTACAAGATTGTACGCCCCTTGAGGGTTAGGGACTGATGTGAATGTACAAGATTGTACACCCCTTGAGGGTTAGGGACCCATGTGAATGTACAAGATTGTACGCCCCTTGAGGGTTAGGGACCCATGTGAATGCACAAGATTGTACACCCCTTGAGGGTTAGGGACTGATGTGAATGTACATTATATATGTAAAGCGCTGTGTAAACTGATGGCGCTATATAAATAACTGTAATAAAATGTTTTTGGCTTTTACGGGAAAAGTTATTTGCATACAATTTCATCAATTAAATTTAAAGACAGTTCTGTCATTAGTATTTATTTACTGATACCTCCAGGGTGCCCATCTTGTATGTAGTTTCTATATGTAACGAGTCAGGTATGTAGGCAGGAGTTCATTCTTCTGGTTCCATGCTTGTTCTGGATCACTGAAGCAGTGGGGAATGAGCCAAGGCTTAAGATACAGTATAATGGCCCTGGATCCAGGACCTTTGGGCCCCTTTCACACGGGCGTTACTTTTTTTTTTTTTTTTTTTAAGAAAAAACGTAACTGAACGCATGAAAAAAAAGTATCAGTTTTCATCCGTTTACATCTATTTTTTGTCTGTTTACATCTGCTTTTAGCTCGTTTACATCCTTTTTTTGGCCGTTTACATCTGTTTTTGTCCATTTTAACAGAAAAAAATTGGGGTCTCTTCTGTTCAAAAAAGCATGTTAACGGATGTGGACATTAACGGATGTAAACAGATGATCATCCGTTTACATCCGCTACACCATAGAAATGCATGATGCCCGTTTTTAATCCGTGAACGGATAGATGAATACCTGACATAGGGAATGCCCGGGTGAAATGGGTCTTACGGTAAATCTATGATGAAAAACATATGCAGAGTTTGATAGGAGACACTGATCTGGAGCAAGCCTGTAGTCGGCAAAGTCTTACGTCCCAAGCTTGTTTTCTGCAAGTCACTGATTCACCAAGTAGTAAACCCAGAATCAGGAGGACCGTTCTGGAGCCTACACCTAACCGAAGTGCCAGCTGATCACTGAACGAAGATCAGATCGGCTTTGTTCAGCTCTGTGATATAGTAACTCAGATGCGATGACCTCATATCACTTCCGGGTTACCCAGATATCAAGAGCGCCATTTGTAAAAATGTCAAGCGTTCGATGATACTGATCTTGGTGTGATCAAATACTATTAAGGGCAGAGGAGGGATTTGGGGTCTTGGAGACCCCAGATCTCTCCATAAAGAGTACCTGTCACATGTGATTGCTGTCACAACGGATGTTTCCATTTCTTCTGAACGGTGGATGAAAGCACGTTCTTCACTTTATATGAACTGCCTGTTCACTTCAACTGTGTTGGAGTTTATGGAACACACGATTTGGGACTTTTGCACTTGTATAGGATATGTGGATTTGTTTTAGAATTATTTGCAGTCATTTATTTGAGGTATAAAAGTTTTTCTGAACATTTTTTGTTTACCTATTATTGACGGTAGAAAGCAAGTGCCATCGGTAGTACATGTTTATTCTTCATCATTTTTCAGGTTTGAGACTTCTTGGTGAGCCATCTATATGACAGGTGAGAGTTGGTGCCAGGGATGGTCTGTATTGTGTGGACAGTTTGGTCAGATGCCGGGTCGTCCTGAAAGAGGATCATACCACCCTCCTCAGATCATCTAGAGCCATCAAACAGGCTGGGGCTTTCAGAAGACAGGCTGAGCAGTTGAGGAGACAGGCTAAGGAGTCAAAAAGGCATGTTGAGGAGGCAGAGATGGTGGCTGAGCATTTCATATATGAGAATGACAAGCTGAAGAAGGTATGAGGCACCAACATACATGAAACCTGTAGATGAACATTGCTGGATATTTATGCACAATACATCTGGTGCGGTTTGGCACCTGAATAATGTGAGTGGCCACTTTATATGTGTTTTAGTAAAATAGAGTTTTGAAAGGATAAAGCACTATTGTGTTTTATTTTTTTTCACCATGTATGCTGAGAGGAGAAGGAAGAGGGATTAAGGAGAGTAGTGATCTGTGAAGGAAGATTCCATTGCCAGGATACACCGGTTATATGTCCGCTTCAAGGGACACATGCGGTTTTTTTGACCTAACTTTTTGTAAGGTCAAAAACTCCAGGTGAGGGAACATTAGGTGTTTTTGGTGGAGGATTTAATCACATGAAGATGAAACATGAAATGTACTAACGTTGAAGAAATCACTATTCAGAGACTTTTTTTTTTTTTTTAATGATTTATAGTCAAGATTATATATTGATAGATGTTTACACATTTTTTGGTTTATTAATGTGTGTTGTAGGAAGTGCGGTAATGTATCTATAGGATTCCTATTCCCTCAAGTAATACATTTTCTCTTTGGTTCATTGACGGACACACCTCCCCAGACAGAAAACTTTACTCCCCCCCCTCCCCTTTCTACCCCGTTGGTCCCTTGGCCCACCACTGAGTGTCAGGAGGAAGCTGGTACGGTTTGCCTGCCGGTGCCCCCTGCTGCTGAGCATTTATGTAGCGCCCTCCAGGTCCCAGAGGGGGATGGTGAGCAGGGGCAGGCTCCTGGCACACAGAAACGTTCCAGGAGGGAAATCAAGGAGTTGACGCCCACGAGTGGTGAGAGTGCAGGGGAGGCATCTACTTCTAGAGATGGCTGGCAGGCTAAAAGAAAAAGGAGGAGGAAGAAAACCAAGGGGACTGAGGAGCAAGCTAGTGGGCCACAGTCTGGTGGTTCTCAAGGGCCCCCGGATGATGGTATCCTGCATCTCAGTAATGCATTTTCTGTATTGTCCTCCTCAGAGGACGAGCAGTCCTCTGTCCATGAAATGGATGCAGTCAATTAAACTTTTTGTAAGTCAAGGTTGAGCATGACCAACTTAATCACTAAGAATGGCTGTACCTGCTCCATGTCGACTTGCGACCGTTAATGTCGCAAGTATTCGCTCTACGGTGGCTCGCTACATGGCCTTCGATTTTCTCAGCCGAGTTGAAGCTGACATTTTGTTTTTGCAAGAGACCTGGCTAGCATATGTGGCGGAGATGCATCTAGCAAAGAGGGAGTGGAGGTATGGGCCCTCCCTCTGGTCTCTTGCGGCCGAGCCCTGTAGTGGAGTTACGGTCCTTTTTTAAGACCGGTTCGGTGGCATGTCGACGAGTGATTGAGGTGGAAGTTGTCAGATGTCTATTCGTAGACGCTGTCGTGGGGGGGCAATCCCATCGCCTCATAAATTTCTACGGCCCTCAGTCTAAGGGCGAGGAAGAGCCTCCTCACGGCAGTCAAGCCTTATCTTTTTACGTCCCAGCAGGTGGTCTTCGGTGGACCGCCTGGTGTCCTTGGGAGGCTCCCAAGAACAGATATCCACTCTAAGGCTTCAACTAAGGGAGTGCCAGTATGACCGTCTCGCCTCCCTCGTTCTTGAGAGGGACTACGGGAAGTTTAACTCCCCGGATCCTTACAGGAACTGCGGTGAGGCGACGAGTTCGAAGGTCATACGCGGCCTGATTGACACTTCAGGAGTCCTGGTTCGGTCCAGGCCGGGAATTCTGGGTGTGGTCAGAGACCACTTTTCGGGCATCCAGAAGCGGAAGCGCTTAGACATGGAGAAAGCCAGACGTTTTCTTGACGAGACACCGCTGCCGGCGGTGTCTGACTTTCCTAACTCTTTGACAGAAAGGATTTCAGTGGCGGAAGTAGAGCAGGCCATCGACTCATTGTCATCCAAAAAGACGGCGGGAGCTGACGGGCTCTCGGCCGAGTTTTACAAAACCTTTAAGAGTCTGTTGGCTCCTCACTTGACGGAGGTCTTCAATGCATGTTTGGCCAAGGGGCTGCTACCTCCCTCAATGAGAAGGTCAGCCCTAATCCTTTTGTCAAAGGGGAAAGATCCGTCTGTGGTGGAGAATTGGCGCCCCATCGCCCTCATCAACACAGATAGAAAGGTGTTGGCTAAGATCCTTTTTGTACGTCTGTCAGCTGTGGCTCATGGGGTACTGTCTGCGGCACAGCACTATGCAATTCCTAGCCGAGGCACCTTTAGTGCTGTCCTTTGTGTCCGGGAGGCTGTGGAAAGGTGCAGGGCTGGAGAGGATAGACAGTACCTGCTGGCTTTAGATCAGGCACAGGCTTTTGACAGGGTAAACCACGATTACCTGTGGCTCCTCCTGGTGAGATACGGTCTGCCGGGACGGTTCATCAATTGGCTCCGTACTTTATACAGGGAGGCGGTGAGCTTTCCTCTTGTCAACGGCTGGGTGGGCCCCTCTTTCCCCGTGGGCTCCGGTGTCAGATAGGGGTGCCCCTTGAGCCCTCTTCTATACGTTTTTGCGGTTGACCCCTTCACCTGAAAGCTCGACTGCGGACGTTTGAGGTGGGTCTCAATGAGCCCGTGGCAGCCCGAGCCCGGCGGTGAGAGCGGTGGCCTATGCAGACGACATCTCTGTAGTAGTGTCAAGTGGGAGGGAGGCCCGATTTGTGGAGACACAGATTCGGGACTACTCGGAGGCGTCCGGTTCACTAGTGAACTGGAACAAGAGCAAAGCTTTTTGGATGGGGAGGGAGGGTGAGGAATTTCCCCTCCCGGACGCTTTCCCCAAGCCTCAACCGGAAATTAAAATCCTTGGCATCCTTTTCGGCCCTGGGGATTACCCCACACGAAATTGGGAGCGCAGACTGTAGGATGCCACCCGGAAAGTGTCAGCTTGGAAAGGCTGGAAGCTGTCCTTAAGGGAAAGAGTGAGCCTTGTCAAAACTTACCTGCTGCCTGAATTTTTATTTGTCAGCTACGTATGTCTTTTGCCAGCACCCCTCTATGCGCGGATCTGTAGTCTGTTCTTCCAACTACTGTGGGGAAACAGACTTATTCTGATCAAGAGGGAAGTCACGTACCTACGGAGAGAGCTAGGCGGGTTGGACATGGTCCACCAAATAATGTTCTACACTACCATTTTTATTAAACACAACTTACAGTCCATCTTTAAGGATGAGCCCTCTCTGTGGCAACGTTTGTGCAAGGACTGGCTACTGCTGTTCTTGAATGAATGGGAAGGGGGAGGCAGGCCTGGTGATCTGAGAAGAGCACATCGCTGCCTCCCATCCTATGTCCCACAGGCTTCAAAGGTACTGAGGCGGTGGCGCATAACTGCCGTGGAGGTAGGGTCCACTGGTCGGCACGAGCTATACCAGAGGATCATGTCATCGGACATTTTGAAGCCACTGGCCTTGAGAGACTGCCCAGACAGTGTCCTCAGGGAGGAGCTAGCTCTCCTGAATTCTCCAAGAATTCCGCTAAAGTTTTGGGATCTCGCATGGAGGTCTTTCCATGGAAGACTTTATGTCCGTGCGAACCTAAAGTACAGAAACCTAGAGGACAGGGGCTGTCCTCGACCGGAATGTGGGGGGGGGGCACTGGAGACCATGGACCACTTTTTGGTCCAGTGCCCTTTCAATGCGGAGGTTCACAGGGGGGTAGGGGCTGCCATTGGCTATCCCCGCTTCTCCTCTCTGTCTCTTCCCGAGCGGGTGTATGGCAACTTCAGAGTGAGGGAAGGTTTTGAGCTGCCTACACTTTATTTAGTTAGCATAGTCACGCTTTTCTACACTTGGCACGCACGCTGTCTTCTGTCCACTAGGGACAAAATCCTGCCTGTCCAGGAGGTGGTGAGAGACACTTTTGGTGAGCTGATGAAGGTGCTTCATCTGGAAAGGAGCAGGGTTGGGCCGGAAAGGAGTGCCTGTTTATGGACGGGTTTCCACTTCCAGCCTCCTTAAAGGTACCAACGCTGCCCCTTGTGGTGCTTGCTTTGCTTTCTTTGCTCTGCTTGGCCATCTATCTTTCCACTCCCCTAGATTCTGTACTCTGTTTTTGAAATAGGGCTGCAGACGTCTAAAGGCTTAAATGCTCTGCCTTGGCCTAGGTAGATTAGTGGTTTATATGTCAAGAACGAAGCATCTGTGAGAATACGCAGCAGCCTTGGCCCGAAACAGGGGCTGTAAAAACGCCCATTTATGTGGTGAGGCGCTGTGTATAATTTCTAGATCGCTTTCTTTCACCTTATTGTAAGAAAGTCATTTATTTATGAAGTTATGACTTATAACAACTGATAAGAAATGCAAACAAGAGCAAGGGCTGTAAAAACGCCCAGTTACATGGCGGGTAGTTGTGAAGAAAAATTTGGAAAGCTTATTTGACATCGTTGTAAATAACTATACTAATGACGGTATGATTTGTAAATATAAATTAATGATATGACACATATTGCTATATGAAACTATATGAAAGTAGCAGTTTTCAAATTAAAAATATTTCCAGCTCCAATAGCGTATATTAACGTTGCTGCAGTTAAAAAGCTCGTAGTTGGATCTTGGGATCGAGCTGGCGGTCCACCGCGAGGCGAGCTACCGCCTGTCCCAGCCCCTGCCTCTCGGCGCCTCCCCGATGCTCTTGACTGCGTGTTTTTTTTTTTTTAATGATTTATAGTCATGATTATATATTGATATATGTTACCTTATTCCCTGGGATTTTTTAAAATCAACGGCTCGGCTCGGCAGGGCTGGGCGACCGTCTGGATATTCTAGATCCGGTGGTCACGCCAGTCTGGCCAGCGAGCATGCACACACCTTTAGTTCTGGGTTGACCGTGACAAAGCCCCATCCTAGACTGGGGTCACCAGTGAGTTAAATGTCTAGCGGGGTCAAATATGACTGGGCCCTGGAGTCTGTGTCACAGTGTCACCCTGGCAGACAGACCCCCTACTTCAGTGGTGAGGTGGATCTGTCTCGGGAGTGTTACCCGCAACCCCAGTGGATTGGTATGTAAACGCTTCCCTCCCCTCCTCTGGCATGCACAGGTACTTTCTTGGGGTGGTCGGTCCCTATGGGTTCCCCTTCCTCCCCTGCAGGGTCTGTGTCTCCTACCACCCTCTCCCCCATCCTGTCTGTGTCCTTTTAAGGTATTTTTTATGTTTAGAAACAGCCAAAAGTCGCAGGCTGCTAAGTCAGGGGAATAAGGTGGTTGGTCAAGTTTCAGAATGGGTTTCTAGCCCGTGCTTTCATGTGCAAGCAGAAAATGCAAACTCCATGCAGAGTGTGTGCTGATTGGGATTTGAATTGAGGACCCCAGTGCTGCAAGACAGATGTGCTGACCACTTTATATAGAATATGTATTATATTAAAAGATTATAAATGCTTTCACAAATTCTATTCACAGGTTGATGAGATGCCTGGTCGACTTAAAAAAAAAAAGAATGCCACCCTCGTTCAGTTATGTGAAATAAAGAAGCATCAGGCAAAAATGTACAACACATTTTTAAAGCGGATAAAAAAATCAAGCCGAGAGGTTAAGAAGCGATGGGGAGGAGGCACGGGTGGTGGCCCAATACTTCTTGTATGAAAATGACAAGCTGAAGGAGGTATGAGGCACCAACATACATGAAACGTAACTTGGTCTAGGCTTTTATTGTCTTTGCCCCCAGTGAGAAGATCCCCGCACTCCCTGTTAGGAAAGCCCCTTATTAGTAAAATAGGGAAGGGTTAGAACCTCTGTCAGGCCATTATTACTGCATGTATCTTCCTGTCCTAGTGACAACTCTTCTCATTCCTTTTCCTTCTGTCAGTCACTGACAGATTACACCAGTAGGTGGTACACCAAGTGAATTGTTTCTGTCCTAGGAGGAGGAATGGACCCCTTGGAACTTTAATTTCAGAGTTCCGTTTGTTATATCTGACCTCTAGCGTTCCCTTCTGTCTTGCACAGTTGTGCCGGCTCCTCTCCTGGACTAAAATGGCTTCCTGTGATCTTCTCACATGGTGCATTAACCGCATCCCGACTGCCCTATATCAGAAATACTGCGACAGGGCGGCACAGGTGCGCAAAATCACGTATAGATCCAATTTTAGGCCAGTGATGTTCGTCCTAAATCGGATGATCGATCCCTGCCCTGTCAGGGATCTTCCTGTACCTGTGTTTACATTACACATGTACAGCAAATGATGAAATCTCTGGGCACATTCCATCCCGAAGAAAGAAGATACAGTGAGTACAAGCAGCACACTTGCACACAGAACACTTTCAGGTCACATTTAACCCCCTGATTGCCCCTCCCAGTTAACCCCTTCACTGCCATGTCACCGGTGTCATTAGTACAGTGTACAGAATTTTTGCTGATCACTGTATTCCTGTCGCCAGAGACTGCAGATACCGTTAGCGTCCCTCCCAGATGGCGTCAGATTGCCTGTCATTACACCAGTCATCACATTTAACCCCTTGATTACCAGGAACACGATCATATACACTATAAACCTCCATTGCTAGTATAGTGTCTGAACGGATCAATATTTTTAATCAGATCAGCACTAAACCAGCGTTCACGTTAGTATAGTTTCCCCCAAAATGCACCTGCGTTTAGCCCCTACACTTACCCCTCCCCCAGCAAGTGCAGTGCCAGTAGATCACCGTTACTTGATACATTGCACACAAAACCGTTGTGTTCGCAGAATCAGGCGTGATCTTTGTTAGCATTTGCTGGTACATTTTTTGTAGCGGTTCAAGCAGTCCCTGACAGCCAGGCGCTCTTTTTCCCGTCAGTTGTACTAGGTACCTGTAAATTTAGTGGCCAAAATGTCAATGGAAAGGTACTCTAGTGAAGAGGCCTACAGGATTCTGAACATGTCAGGTGAGAGTGAGGGGGAAGACTCCCTGACAGAATCCGCCTCAGAATACGAACCTATAGGCAGCAGCGGCACCCTGACAGATGGCTCAGACAAAGGAGAAGAGGTCCCTGCTAAGGTCAGGCATACCTGAACCTGTTCCCAGATTGCTGAGATGTTACAAACGCATGATGACTCTCATATGTAGCAGAGTGCCAGTACTAGTGCCGCTCTACATTTTGGTGGACTGGCGAGCACCAGCGGCCTAGTACATCCTGGTCTTTCACATACCAGCACTGCAGTATGACTTGGTGACGTAGCGAGTCCCATAAATGCAGTACAAGTTGGTGCGGTGGCGAGCACAAGTATTGTCCCGCAGACACCAAGAATTCGCACACAGAGCCGTACAGCTCCTTGTATCCTTCCGGATGTGCTTGCAATTTCCGCTTGGCAGCCCACAAATTCTGCAGCACCCCAGTCACTGCCCAACCCAGAATTCAGGTGGAAAAAGCAAATCTAACTACTCCCCTTGATTATTTGGAGCTGTGTTTCACAGAAGATCTGTATGCATTGATTGTGGATCAAAACAACTTATATGCACAACAGTTTATCGCCGCCAACCCAAATTCAAACCTTGTCAGACTATTCGCATGGAAACCTATTACGGTTTCCGAATGTAATGTTTTGGGCCTAAAACTCAAAATGGACATTATTAAAAAAAATGAATTGAGGTTGTATTGGTCCGCAGACCCGATTCATCATATGCCCGTGTTCTCTGCTGCCATGGCTAGGCATAGATATGAGAGTATAATGTGATTTATGCATTTCAATGACAATACGCTCTGTCGTCCTCGGGGTGACCCTGAATTTGATCGGCCCCACAAAATTCGGTCCCTCATAAATCACCTTAACCACAAATTTGCAGATGTCTATACTCCTTAGCAAAACATTTGCGTTGAGGAGTCCCTCCATTAATTTTTTTGGCCGCCCTGCATTCAAACAATTTCTCCCCAGCAAGAAAGCCAGATATAAGCAGGAATTGGGAAACCTGTCCTCCCTAATCCCCCCCCCCCCCACCCTGTCCCATGTAGCATGGGATGTTGCTAATGGGTCGCTGGGCTAAACGCAGTTCACATTCCCCAGTGGCTGTACCTGTACCCCCAGATAGTTGGCCACCCCCTCCGCAGTCCTGGGGAAGAGGAGCTTCGGGTGCACTGCTGTATGGTCTCCTTCCTCCTCCCTTCTCAGAAGCCAGGGGCTGCCACAATGTGCTATGATGGTACTCCTGTACCCTTTAGATATGGGATGGTGGGGAGATGTGGAGGCTCCTGGTTCCTCACCTTGCCTGGGACCTGGTTATTTATTTTGCTTAATGTGCAGTCAGGCTTCTCGTAACTTTAGGACAAGGCTTTGTGGCCTACTGGTACCCCTGGGGCAATTTTGCTAATGGACTGGTGTTCTTTCTGCAGACCGCTCAGTGAACTGGAGCCCTGCTCCAGATGGACGATGCTGTGGGCCGCTTTCTGCAGTGAGCGGTGGGGCCCTGTTTTCTTTATGGCATTGCCCCTTTCTTTCTGCTCCCCCTCCTTCCATGGGGACAAGGTCCATTCCCACATGTGGGAGGAGACCACCTATGGTACTGAGGGTGCCTGGAAGGATCTGCTGTGGCTTTAGCAGCAGTTCCGGCATATTTTGGAACATTCTTGCATAACTGCATTTTTCAGTGTAGATCCTATAGCCAATCCTGGAAGGCAGTACAAAAGCTGATGGGAATCTGTACCTTTTGGAGCATGTTGGGCCCCCTTCCCCCATTGCCAAGATCATGTCCTGCTGCTCCCAGGAGCCATTAGAGGGGAGCGGCAGACCATAGCGAGGGGGGCACACTCATCCCTTCAAATATGTTAAAGTGTAGGTCATGGCAATAAAGAAAACCAAAAAGCTCCCGGTCAAAAGTATGCATCGGGAGCTTACCGATCCCCACCAGCTACCATGCTGGGAGCTCTTAGCTCGGTATAGTCATATATGCGTACAGCCTGCGCCAAGAGTTTAAAGAGGAACTTCCGAGAATGGACTACAAGTCCCAACAGCCTTAGCGGCATAGTTTTCAATGAACCATCATGGTACTGAGGAGCGCCTTAGTAGTTCATTGAAGCTTCCTGTCAGTATATCTGCTTGCTTATACATCCCGTAAGGCGGGCAGATATATTGAGAGGTGTGCAGGAGACCTGCGTGGCATCAGCCATCTACTGATCACTGGTGCAATAGTTTCCAGGATCCTTTGGATAAAAATAATAAATGCACATTTTTTAACTGGAAAAAAATGAGCATTTATCATTTTTGTCCAAAAGGTGAACTTATCCTTTAACATGTCAAGTGTTTGGGCATGAATTCAGTTCATTAGGCACAATAATCATTTATTCTGGCCATTAAGATACATTAACGCTCAAGTGCTCGCCATGCCTCGCATTATTGCACGTTTAGATGCGTTTACATGCATCAAGTGTTTTTTCTGCCGAAATGCTGCTGCTCCTGGATATGCTGACAGTGTTTTTCTGCTTCTAAACACCTATAAACACCTATGTGTGCATGGAGACATAGGCTAACATGCAGGGCATTTAGCAGCAAAAACACCAGATGCCCCTAAAAGCAGCTTTTTTTAATGCCCAATGTGCATCAGGCTTAAAACTCAGCAACTTTCCAGTGCCTGGGGTTCAGCGCTGTCTTCCTGCAGCCAGTTCTTCTCTCTGCTGTGAGTCCCCGGCACCCTCATCTTTGATAGGAGAGCTGGCTGTGGCTTCTTGAGAAACCAGTCTCCTCCCCACTGTGCATGCGCAAACTCGTGCCGCATTTTGAATCATCCTGCAGCCTTCTGGGACATGTGATGTGACCCGGGAGAGATGCGGGCAAAGCACACTATCTTTGCCTAGCCAAAAATTGTGAAGGGGGTGTGGCAACAAATAAAAAGTGGTACCCCCTCATCTAAAAAAAACAAACATAACTTGGTTACAGGCTGGGGGGAGGGAGCGAACCAGCAGAACATCACTTTTTGAGTGAAGTTCTACTTTAAAGGGATAAAAATGCGCATGTATTCATGAGCTGTACAATAAAATATAGTACATATATCGAATTTAAACTGACCAATGCCTTTGTTTTTAATGCCTCGCAAATAAAAGCTGCAGAGCTTATTGTCTGCAATGTGTTACAGGAAAACCAGAAGCTGAAAGAACTTGTGGAAGACGCAGATATGATTAGTACATCTGATCTTCAAAGGCTTAGAGTACTGGAGCAGAGGAACCGAGAGCTTTTGGCACAGCTTGAGGCCACTACACAAAGTAAGTGACACCAGAATATAAACTGCCTGATTGCAGCAATCCTGAGATCATGCCACATGGAAGTGCCGGCTGATCACTGAACCAAAGATCAGATCGGCTTTGTTCAGCTCTGTGATATAGTAACTCAGAAGCGATGACCTCATATCACTTCCGGGTTACCCAGATATAAAGAGCGCCATTTGTAAAAATGTCAAGCGTTCGATGATACTGATCTTGGTGTGATCAAATACTATTAAGGACAGAGGAGGGATTTGGGGTCTTGGAGACCCCAGATCTCTCCATAAAGAGTACCTGTCACATGTGATTGCTGTCACAACGGATGTTTCCATTTCTTCTGAACGGTGGATGAAAGCACGTTCTTCACTTTATATGAACTGCCTGTTCACTTTAACTGTGTTGGAGTTTATGGAACACAAGATTTGGGACTTTTGCACTTGTATATGATATGTGGATTTGTTTTATAATTATTTGCAGTCAATTTATTTGAGGTATTATGTTTTTCTGAACATTTTTGGTCATAGAGTTTGTTTGCCTATTATTGACGGTAGAAAGCAAGTGCCATCGGTAGTACATGTTTATTCTTTTCCTTTTGGATGAAGAGGTGGCAGCTGCAAATAAGAAGTTGTATGTTATTTCTTGGCGCAGGTGGTTCTTGTGGATTCTGAATTCCAGGTTACACCTAAGTAGCCTTAAGTACTGTCCCCTCCCCCCTATGCTAACTAACCTGTGCAAGAAAGATGTAGATGCTTACCTATTTTCAGGTTGATCCGGTCATGTGATCCAGCTACTCTGTGTCAGCCAGCTGCAGGGGAGAGGAAGGAAGTGCCAACAACGGGTGCACCATTGAAATCTATGTCATTACGGTTCCAGGCTTTACCCATGTACCCTGTCCACAACCTTCCAAAACATGTACATTTTTAAAATACTTCTGTGATTTGTGTTTATTTTTTTGAAAATGTAATTTTACTGGTTTTAAAAGTAAACCGTACAACACATGCATCAAGTGTTTTTTCTGCCGAAATGCTGCTGCTCCTGGATATGCTGACAGTGTTTTTTCTGCTTCTAAACGCCTATAAATGCCTATGTGTGCATGGAGACATAGGCTAACATGCAGGGCATTTAGCGGCAAAAACACCAGACGCCCCTAAAAGCAGCTTTTTTTAATGCCCAGTGTGCATGAGGCCTAAAACTTTCCAGTGCCGGGGTTCAGCGCTGTCTTCCTGCAGCAAGTTCTTCTCTCTGCAGTGGGTCCCCGGCACCCTCATCTTTGATAGGAGAGCTGGCTGTGGCTTCTTGAGAAACCAGTCTACTCCCCACTGTGCATGTGCAAACTCGTGCCGCATTTTGTGAACCATCCTGCAGCCTCTTGGGACATGTGATGTGTCCCAGAAGGGATCCGGGCAAAGCACACTATCTTCCCCTAGCCAAGGATTGTAAAGGGGGGTCTTACAACCAGTAAAAAGTGGTACCCCCTCATCTAAAAAAAATAAAAATAAAAAACATATCTTGGTTACAGGCTGGGGGGAGGGAGCGAACCAGCGGAACATCACTTTTTGAGTGAAGTTCTACTTTAAAGGGATAAAAATGCGCATGTGTTCATGAGCTGTACAATAAAATATAGTACGTACATCGAATTTAAACTGACCAATGCCTTTGTTTTTAATGCCTCGCAAATAAAAGCTGCAGAGCTTATTGTCTGCAATGTGTTACAGGAAAACCAGGAGATTAAAGCACTCTTAGAAGACACAGCTATGATTTCAACAACCAGTCTTCAAACGCTTAGAATCTTGGAAGAGAGAAACAAAGAGGTTTTGGCACAGCTTGAGGCCACTAAGCAAAGTGACACCAGAATATAAACTGCCTGATTGCAGCAATCCTGAGATCATGCCACATGGAAGTGCCGGCTGATCACTGAACCAAAGATCGGATATGTTCGGCTCTGTGATATAGTAACCCGGAAGCGATGACCTCATGTCACTTTCTTGTTACCCAGATATAAAAGGCGCCCTTTGTAAAAATGTAAAGCGTTCGATGATACTGATCTTGGTGTGATCAAATACTATTAAGGGCAGAGGAGGGATTTGGGGTCTTATAACAAGACAAATATAGACAAAAGAAATTTAAAGCAACAGTGTACAAAAAATAATTTAAGAAAAAATGCAGCACTGACAGGCACAGATTGGTAGCACTGACAGGCACTTTTGGGGCTACACTGATAATCGGTTCCCAGAATATCGGTGTAAATGTCTCCTTTCACAGTTGCCAGTTATCGGCAGTACTTTCCTCACGATGTGAAAGTGCTGCCGATAGCCAGAAAGTGTATTTACATGGTGACCAGCTGTGATTGGCCCATTACCGGGTCATAAGATCAGCTGTGCCCAAAGGACACAGCGATCACAGTGAGCGCAAGGTGCACGCCGCTGGGAGGACATCACATGGCATCCTCCCAGAAATGGAAGACCCTGTAGCCGTCATTTGGCTATAGTGCGGTCAGGAAGTGGTTAAGTGAGAGCTAGCAAAATAGGAAAGGCTTTGGGCTCTAATCACCGTACCAAAGTAAAGTATATTACAAAGTAAACCTGAGGCAGGTTTCTGGAAATGCTCGTTTGCCTGGCTATGGACTGACTGACATAAAGCCGGCCATACACTGTTGCGTTAAAAATGACTGTGCTATATTATATTTTATTTAACCGCCTCCCGACCGCCATATAGTAATATGACGACGCAAAGTGGTTCTCTCATTCAGGGAGGATGTCATATGACGTCCTCCCATTCTCACCGCGCATGAGCAGCTCAGAGAGCGCGATCACCGATCACGGAAAGAGCCGAAGATGTCGGCTCGATCATGTGATCAGCTGTGTCCAATCACAGCTGATCACATGTAAACAGGGAAATGCCGGTTATCGGCATTTCTCTCCTCTCAAGCTGTCACGCTGACAGCTCGTGAGGAGAAGAGAGCCGGTAATTGGCTTTCCGCGGATAGGCTGCACTGATGATCAGTGTAGCCCCAGCAGTGCCACCTGTCAGTGTCCACCAGTGCCTTGTGTCAGTGCTCATCAGTGCCTCGTGCCAGTGCCCATCAGTGCCACATCAATGCCACATATCAGTGCCCATCTGAGCTGCCTTTCAGTGCCGCCTATCAGTGCCATTCAGTGCCACCTATCAGTGCCATGCATCAGTGCTGCCTTTCAGTGCCCATCAGTGACGCCGGTCAATGCCCATCAGTGCCACCTACCAGTGCCTCCTCATCAGGGCCCATCAGTGCAGCCTATCAGTGCCCATCACTGCAGCCTCATTAGCGCACATCAGTGAAGGAGAAAAATCACTTAACAAAATTTTATAACAAAAACTAAAATGTTTTTTCTTTCAAAATTTTCAGTGGTTTGGGTTTAAGAAAAAATAAAAAAAAAACCCAAGGTGATTAAATAAAACCAAAATAAAGCTCTATCTGTCACACAAAAAAAATTATAAAAATTTCATATGGGTAGTGTTGCATGACCATGCAATTGTCAAAGTGCGACGGCGCTGGAAGCTGGAAATTGGCCTGGGCAGGATGGGGGTATAAGTGCCCTGTAGGCGAGGGGTTAAACAAATTGAAGTTTTCCTTTCACATTTTTCTTCCTCATTTCATAGATCTTTTTTTTTTTTTTTCCCCAAACAGGAGGGGATGCAGAGAATTGCATGAAAACATCCGTTGTTTGCAAATGTTCCTGGCGTTCTTGTTCTGGAATTTACGTTCTATGTATGTTATTTATTTTGACATTTAACTTGTTCAGTTCCCCTCTGGGACCTCTGATCCCTATTTGGGTTTGTGTTTACACCAAGACAGCTGTCCCAAATCTTGTGTATTCCATAAACTCCAATACAATTTCAGTGAACAGGACGTCCATATAAAGTGAAGAACGTGCTTTCGTCCGCCATTCCCACTGCTGAGTGATCCACCACCAATGATCACAAACCTCCTCACTCGCCAGATTCCATTGACTTCCTCCTTTTTTGGATCACGTCATTTAAATGCCAATGGAACACCGTTTGACCATTTGATGAGGAGGTGACAGCGGAGAGAGGTGTGGAGAGCAAGGAGGTCCTGGAGAGCTTTTTTGAACATTTTTTGTTTACCTATTATTGACGGTAGAAAGCAAGTGCCATCGGTAGTACATGTTTATTCTTCATCATTTTTCAGGTTTGAGACTTCTTGGTGAGCCATCTATATGACAGGTGAGAGTTGGTGCCAGGGATGGTCTGTATTGTGTGGACAGTTTGGTCAGATGCCGGGTCGTCCTGAAAAAGGATCATGCCACCCTCCTTAGATCATCTAGAGCCATCAAACAGGCTGGGGCTTTCAGAAGACAGGCTGAGCAGTTGAGGAGACAGGCTAAGGAGTCAAAAAGGCATGTTGAGGAGGAAGAGATGGTGGCTGAGCATTTCATATATTCTTAAAGAATAAGAATGCCACCCTGCATCGATCCCATATAATTATGAAGCATCGGGAAAACACATTTAAAACATGTGCTATTCACCTAGAAAATCAGGCCGAGAGATTAAGAAGGCATGGGGAGGAGGCAAAGATCGTGGCCAAACATATCATGCATGACAATGACAAGCTGAAGAAGGTATGAGGCACCAACATATGCAAACTCCATGCAGAGTGTGTGCTGACTGGGATTTGAATTGAGGACCCCAGTGCTGCAAGACAGATGTGCTGACCACTTTATATAGAATATGTATTATATTAAAAGATTATAAATGCTTTCATAAATTCTATTCACAGGTTGATGAGATGCCTGGTCGTCCTGAAAAATAACAATGCCACCCTCATTCAGTTTTGTGATATAAAGAAGCATCAGGCAAAAATGTTGAACACATCTATAAAGCAGATAAAAAAATCAAGCCGAGAGATTAAGAAGGCATGGAGAGGAGGCAAAGATCGTGGGCAAACATTTTTTTGTATGAAAATGACAAGCTGAAGGTGTGAGGCACCAACATATATGAAACGTAACTTTGTCTAGGCTTTTATTGTCTTTGCCCCCAGTGAGAAGATCCCCGCACTCCCTGTTAGGAAAGCCCCTTTTTAGTAAAATAGGGAAGGGTTAGAACCTCTGTCAGGCCATTATTACAGCATGTTTCTTCCTGTCCTAGTGACAACTCTTCTCATTCCTTTTCCTTCTGTCAGTCACTGACAGATTGCACCAGTAGGTGGTACACCAAGTGAATGGTTTCTGTCCTAGGAGGAGGGATGGACCCCTTGGAACTGTAATTTCATAGTTCCGTTTGTTATATCTGACCTCTAGCGTTCCCTTCTGTCTTGCACAGTTGCGCCGGCTCCTCTCCTGGAACGAAATTGCTTTCTGTGAGCTTCCTACATGGTGCATTAACCGCTCCCGACTGCCCTATATCAGAAATACTGCGACAGGGCGGCACAGGTGCGCAAAATCACGTATATATGTGATTCGTGCTCTCATTCGGTGTTTGCAGGCTGAGGGGCTCGCGAGCGCCCCCGCTGACCCGCCCATGCTATGATTTGATCCCCAAGAGATCAATCATCCGATTTAGGCCAGTGATGTTCGTCCTAAATCGGATGATCGATCCCTGCCCTGTCAGGGATCTTCCTGTACCTGTGTTGACATTAGACAAGTACAGGAAATGATGAAATCTCTGGGCACATTCCATCCCGAAGAAAGAAGATACAGCGAGTACAAGCAGCACACTTCCACACAGAACACTTTCAGGTCACATTTAACCCCCTGATTGCCCCTCCCAGTTAACCCCTTCACTGCCCTGTCACCGGTGTCATTAGTACAGTGTACAGATTTTTTGCTGATCACTGTATTTCTGTCGCCGGCGACTGCAGATACCGTTAGCGTCACTCCCAGATGGTGTCAGAATGCCCGTCATTACACCAGTCATCACATTTAACCCCTTGATTACCAGGAACACAATCACATACACATTAACCTCCATTGCTAGTATAGTGTCTGAACGGATCAATATTTTTGATCAGATCGGCACTAAACCAGCATTCACGTTAGTCTAGTTTCCCCCAAAATGCAGCGTTAGCAGGATCAGACCCGGCACCTGCGTTTAGCCCCTACACTTACCCCTCCCCCAGCAAGTGCAGTGCCAGTAGATCACCGTTACTTGATACATTGCACACAAAACCGTTGCGTTTGCAGAATCAGGCCTGATCTGTTAGCATTTGCTGGTACATTTTTTGTAGCGGTTCAAGCAGTCCCTGACAGCCAGGCGCTCTTTTTCCCGTGAGTTGCACTAGGTACCTGTAAATTTAGTGGCCAAAATGTCAATGGAAAGGTACTCTAATAAAGAGGCCTACAGGATTCTGAACATGTCAGGTGAGAGTGAAGGGGAAGACTCCCTGACAGAATCCGCCTCAGAATACGAACCTATAGGCAGCAGCGGCACCCTGACAGATGGCTCAGACAAAGGAGAAGAGGTCCCTGCTAAGGTCAGGCATACCTGAACCTGTTCCCAGATTGCTGAGATGTTACAAACGCATGATGACTCTCATATGTAGCAGAGTGCCAGTACTAGTGCCGCTCTACATTTTGGTGGACTGGCGAGCACCAGCGGCCTAGTACATCCTGGTCTTTCACATACCAGCACTGCAGTATGACTTGGTGACGTAGCGAGTCCCATAAATGCAGTACAAGTTGGTGTGGTGGCGAGCACAAGTATTGTCCCGCAGACACCAAGAATTCGCACACAGACCCGTACAGCTCCTTGTATCCTTCCGGATGTGCTTGCAAATTCCGCTTGGCAGGCCACAAATTCTGCAGCACCCCAGTCACTGCCCAACCCAGAATTCAGGTGGAAAAAGCAAATCTAACTACTCCCCTTGATTATTTGGAGCTGTGTTTCACAGAAGATCTGTATGCATTGATTGTGGATCAAAACTACTTATATGCACAACAGTTTATCGCCGCCAACCCAAATTCAAACCTTGTCAGACCATTCGCATGGAAACCTATCACGGTTTCCGAATGTAATGTTTTGGGCCTAAAACTCAAAATGGACATTATTAAAAAAAATGAATTGTGGTTGTATTGGTCCGCAGACCCGATTCATCATATGCCCGTGTTCTCTGCTGCCATGGCTAGGCATAGATATGAGAGTATAATGTGATTTATGCATTTCAATGACAATACGCTCTGTCGTCCTCGGGGTGACCCTGAATTTGATCGGCCCCACAAAATTCGGTCCCTCATAAATCACCTTAACCACAAATTTGCAGATGTCTATACTCCCCAGCAAAACATCTGCGTTGAGGAGTCCCTCCATTCATTTTTTTGGCCGCCCTGCATTCAAACAATTTCTCCCCAGCAAGAAAGCCAGATATAAGTAGGAATTGGGAAACCTGTCCTCCCTAATCCCCCCCCCCCCACCCTGTCCCATGTAGCATGGGATGTTGCTAATGGGTCGCTGGGCTAAACGCAGTTCACATTCCCCAGTGGCTGTAGCTGTACCCCCAGATAGTTGGCCACCCCCTCCGCAGTCCTGGGGAAGAGGAGCTTCGGGTGCACTGCTGTATGGTCTCCTTCCTCCTCCCTTCTCAGAAGCCAGGGGCTGCCACAATGTGCTATGATGGTACTCCTGTACCCTTTAGATATGGGATGGTGGGGAGATGTGGAGGCTCCTGGTTCCTCACCTTGCCTGGGACCTGGTTATTAATTTTGCTTACCATGCAGTCAGGCTTCTCGTAACTTTAGGACAAGGCTTTGTGGCCTACTGGTACTCCCGGTGTCATTTTGCTAATGGACTGGTGTTCTTTCTGCAGACCGCTCAGTGAACTGGAGCCCTGCTCCGGATGGACGATGCTGTGGGCCGCTTTCTGCAGTGAGCGGTGGGGCCCTGTTTTCTTTATGGCATTGCCCCTTTCTTTCTGCCTCCCCTCCTCCCATGGCAAAAAGGAGCCCACCTATGGTACTGCGGGTGCCTGGAAGGATCTGCTGTGGCTTTAGCAGCAATTCCGGCATATTTTGGAACATTCTTGCATAACTGCATTTTTCGGTGTAGATCCCATAGCCATCCCGGCAGGCAGTACAAAAGCTGAAGGGAATTTTGTACTTATTGAGCATTTTGGGCCCCCTTCCCCCATTGCCAAGATCATGTCCTGCTGCTCCCAGGAGCCATTAGAGGGGAGCGGAAGACCATAGCGAGGGGGGCACACTCATCCCTTCAAATATGTTAAAGTGTAGGTCATGGCAATAAAGAAAACCAAAATATTTTTGTACATCTTTGCAAAACAAGATTGGAAAGCTCCCAATCAAAAGTATGCATCGGGAGCTTACTGATCCCCACCGGCTACCATGCTGGGAGCTCTTAGGTGTGCAGGAGACCAGCGTGGCATCAGCCATCTACTGATCACTGGTGCAATACTTTCCAGGCTCCTTTGGACAAAAATATTAAATGCACATTTTTTAACTGCAAAAAAATGAACATTTATCATTTTTGTCCAATAAGAGAACTTATTCTTTTAAATTGTCAAGTGTTTGGGCATGAATTCAGTTCATTAGGCAGAATAATCATTTATTTAGGCCATTAAGATACATTAAGTGCTCGCCATGCCTCGCATTATTGCACGCTTAGATGCGTTTACATGCATCAAGTGTTTTTTCTGCCGAAATGCTGCTGCTCCTGGATATGCTGACAGTGTTTTTCTGCTTCTAAACACCTATAAATGCCTATGTGTGCATGGAGACATAGGCTAACATGCAGGGCATTTAGCGACAAAAACACCAGACGCCCCTAAAAGCAGCTTTTTTAATGCCCAGTGTGCATGAGGCCTAAAACTTTCCAGTGCCTGGGGTTCAGCACTGTCTTCCTGCAGCCAGTTCTTCTCTCTGCTGTGGGTCCCCGGCGCCCCCATCTTTGATAGGAGAGCTGGCTGTGGCTTCTTGAGAAACCAGTCTACTCCCCACTGTGCATGCGCAAACTCGTGCTGCATTTTGAATCATCCTGCAGCCTCCTGGGACATGTGATGTGTCCCGGGAGAGATGCGGGCAAAGGGCACTATCTTTGCGTAGGCAAAAATTGTGAAGGGGGTGTGGCAACAAATAAAAAATGGTACCCCCTCATCTAAAAAAACAAACATATCTTGGTTACAGGCGAAGGGGGGGGAGGGAGCAAACCAGCAGAACATCACTTTTTGAGTGAAGTTCTGCTTTAAAGGGATAAAAATGTACATGTGTTCATGAGCTGTACAATAAAATATAGTACATACATCGAATTTAAACTGACCAATGCCTTTGTTTTTAATGCCTCGCAAATAAAAGCTGCAGAGCTTATTGTCTGCAATGTGTTACAGGAAAACCAGGAGATGAAAAAACTCCTCGAAGATGCAGATATGATTGTTACATCTGATCTTCAGAGGCTTAGAGTACTGGAGCAGAGGAACCGAGAGCTTTTGGCACAGCTTGAGGCCACTACACAGAGTAAGTGACACCAGAATATAAACTGCCTGATTGCAGCAATCCTGAGATCATGCCACATGGAAGTGTCGGCTGAAGGGCATGCTGGGAGGTTAATTGGCTCCTGTGTAAATTGGCCCTAGTATGTGTATGTATGAATGTGAGTTAGGAACCTTAGATTGTACTCCCCTTGAGGGTTAGGTACTGATGTGAATGTACAAGATTGTACGCCCCTTGAGGGTTAGGGACCCATGTGAATGTACAAGATTGTACGCCCCTTGAGGGTTAGGTACTGATGTGAATGTACAAGATTGTACGCCCCTTGAGGGTTAGGGACCCATGTGAATATACAAGATTGTACGCCCCTTGAGGGTTAGGGACCCATGTGAATGTACAAGATTGTACGCCCCTTGAGGGTTAGGGACCCATGTGAATGTACAAGATTGTACGCCCCTTCAGGGTTAGAGACCCATGTGAATGTACAAGATTGTACGCCCCTTCAGGGTTAGAGACCCATGTGAATGTACAAGATTGTACGCCCCTTGAGGGTTAGAGACCCATGTGAATGTACAAGATTGTACGCCCCTTGAGGGTTAGGGACTGATGTGAATGTACATTATATATGTAAAGCGCTGTGTAAACTGATGGCACTATATAAATAACTGTAATAAAATGTTTTGGCTTTTACCGGAAAAGTTATTTGCATACAATTTCATCAATTAAAGTAAATTTAAAGGCAGTTCTGTCATTTGTATTTATTTACTGATACCTCCAGGGTGCCCATCTTGTATGTAGTTTCTATATGTAACGAGTCAGGTATGTAGGCAGGAGTTCATTCTTCTGGTTCCATGCTTGTTCTGGATCACTGAAGCAGTGGGGAATGAGCCAAGGCTTAAGATATAATGGCCCTGGATCCAGGACCTTTGGGCCCCTTTCACACGGGCGTTACGTTTTTTTTTCATGAGTTCAGTTACGTTTTTTCTTTAAAAAAAAAAAAAAAAAGTAGCAGATTTCATCCGTTTACATCCTTTTTTTGTCTGTTTACATCTGCTTTTAGCTCGTTTACATCCTTTTTTTTGGCCGTTTACATCCTTTTTTTGGCCGGTTACATCTGTTTTTGTCTATTTTAACAGAAAAAAATTGGGGTCTCTTCTGTTCAAAAAAGCATGTTAACGGATGTGGACATTAACGGATGTAAACAGATGATCATCCGTTTACATCCGCTACACCATAGAAATGCATGATGCCCGTTTTTCATCCGTGAACGGATAGATGAATAACTGACATACGGAATGCCCGGGTGAAATGGGTTTTACAGTAAATCTATGATGAAAAACATATGCAGAGTTTGATAGGAGACACTGATCTGGAGCAAGCCTGTAGTCGGCAAAGTCTTACGTCCCAAGCTTGTTTTCTCCAAGTCACTGATTCACCAAGTAGTAAACCCAGAATCAGGAGGACCGTTCTGGAGCCTACACCTAACCGAAGTGCCAGCTGATCACTGAACGAAGATCAGATCGGCTTTGTTCAGCTCTGTGATATAGTAACTCAGAAGCGATGACCTCATATCACTTCCGGGTTACCCAGATATCAAGAGCGCCATTTGTAAAAATGTCAAGCGTTCGATGATACTGATCTTGGTGTGATCAAATACTATTAAGGGCAGAGGAGGGATTTGGGGTCTTGGAGACCCCAGATCTCTCCATAAAGAGTACCTGTCACATGTGATTGCTGTCACAACGGATGTTTCCATTTCTTTTGAACGGTGGATGAAAGCACGTTCTTCACTTTATATGAACTGCCTGTTCACTTCAACTGTGTTGGAGTTTATGGAACACACGATTTGGGACTTTTGCACTTGTATAGGATATGTGGATTTGTTTTAGAATTATTTGCAGTCATTTATTTGAGGTATAAAAGTTTTTCTGAACATTTTTTGTTTACCTATTATTGACGGTAGAAAGCAAGTGCCATCGGTAGTACATGTTTATTCTTCATCATTTTTCAGGTTTGAGACTTCTTGGTGAGCCATCTGTATGAAAGGCGAGAGTTGGTGCCAGGGATGGTCTGTATTGTGTGGACAGTTTGGTGAGATGCCGGGTCGTCCTGAAAAAGGATCATGCCACCCTCCTCAGATCATCTAGAGCCATCAAACAGGCTGGGGCTTTCAGAAGACAGGCTGAGCAGTTGAGGAGACAGGCTAAGGAGTCAAAAAGGCATGTTGAGGAGGCAGAGATGGTGGCTGAGCATTTCATATATGACAATGACAAGCTGAAGAAGGTATGAGGCACCAACATACATGAAACCTGTAGATGAACATTGCTGGATATTTATGCACAATACATCTGGTGCGGTTTGGCACCTGAATAATGTGAGTGGCCACTTTATATGTTTTAGTAAAATAGAGTTTTGAAAGGATAAAGCACTATTGTGTTTTATTTTTTTTCACCATGTATGCTGAGAGGAGGAGGAGGAGGGATTAAGGAGAGTGGTGATCTGTGAAGGAAGATTCCATTGCCAGGATACACCGGTTATATGTCCGCTTCAAGGGACACATGCGGTTTTTTTGACCTAACTTTTTGTAAGGTCAAAAACTCCAGGTGAGGGAACATCCGGTGTTTTTGGAGGAGGATTTAATCACATGAAGATGAAACATGAAATGTACTATCGTTGAAGAAATCACTATTCAGAGACTTTTTTTTTTTTTTTTTTTTTAATGATTTATAGTCAAGATTATATATTGATAGATGTTTACACATTTTTGGGTTTATTAATGTGTGTTGTAGGAAGTGTGGTACTGTATCTATAGGATTCCTATTCCTTCAAGTAATACATTTTCTCTTTGGTTCATTGACGGACACACCTCCCCAGACAGAAAACTTTCCTCCCCCCCTCCCCTTTCTACCCCGTTGGTCCCTTGGCCCACCACTGAGTGTCAGGAGGAAGCTGGTACGGTTTGCCTGCCGGTGCCCCCTGCTGCTGAGCATTTATGTAGCGCCCTCCAGGTCCCAGAGGGGGATGGTGAGCAGGGGTAGGCTCCTGGCACACAGAAACGTTCCAGGAGGGAAATCAAGGAGTTGAGGCCCACGAGTGGTGAGAGTGCAGGGGAGGCATCTACTTCTAGAGATGGCTGGCAGGCTAAAAGAAAAAGGAGGAGGAAGAAAACCAAGGGGACTGAGGAGCAAGCTAGTGGGCCACAGTCTGGTGGTTCTCAAGGGCCCCCGGATGATGGTATCCTGCATCTCAGTAATGCATTTTCTGTATTGTCCTCCTCAGAGGACGAGGACGAGCAGTCCTCTGTCCATGAAATGGATGCAGTCGATTAAACTTTTTATAAGTCAAGGTTGAGCATGACCAACTTAATCACTAAGAATGGCTGTACCCGCTCCATGTCGACTTGCGACCGTTAATGTCGCAAGTATTCGCTCTACGGTGGCTCGCTACATAGCCTTCGATTTTCTCAGCCGAGTTGAAGCTGACATTTTGTTTTTGCAAGAGACCTGGCTAGCATCTGTGGCGGAGATGCATCTAGCAAAGAGGGAGTGGAGGTATGGGCCCTCCCTCTGGTCTCTTGCGGCCGAGCCCTGTAGTGGAGTTGCGGTCCTTTTTAAGACCGGTTCGGTGGCATGTCGACGAGTGATTGAGGTGGAAGTTGTCAGATGTCTATTCGTAGACGCTGTCGTGGGGGGGCAATCCCTTCGCCTCATAAATTTCTACGGCCCTCAGTCTAAGAGGGCGAGGAAGAGCCTCCTCACGGCAGTCAAGCCTTATCTTTTTACGTCCCAGCAGGTGGTCTTCAACACCATCACTAGGCCGAAGGACAGGGCAGGTGCCGGAGGCCCCCTGGGATAAGATAGCATCTTTTTGAATAGAGTAGTTAGGGAGGCCGGCTTGGTGGATGTGCACGTTCGTCACTTCCCCAACCTCACTGGTTTCACATACGCCCGAGGTAGTTGTAAGAGTAGACTAGATATGTTTTTTTTGAAGGGGGACTCTGTCTTTGTGGGCCCTGTGCTACAAACGGTAGAGTTATCCGATCACGTTTTGCTATCCGTCACTCTGAACGTTGCCGAGACCCCTCAGAAAGGGCGGGGCTTGTGGCGCCTGAACGTGACGCTGCTGGAGGACTTTGAGGCCTTTTACACGGATCAGGCCTCGCTCCTTGAGAGCGGCTGTTCCCGCCTCGAATGGTGGGAAGCAGGGAAGAAGAGATCGGAGGGCTTCTTCTGTGGGGTCTCAAAGTATAGAGCAGTCTCCAAGTACCGAGCCTACCTGGGGCTGCGAAGGCAGCTGGACCGCCTGGTGTCCTTGGGAGGCTCCCAAGAACAGATATCCACTCTAAGGCTTCAACTAAGGGAGTGCCAGTATGACCGTCTCGCCTCCCTCGTTCTTGAGAGGTTCTATGGGAAGTATAACTCCCCGGATCCTTACAGAAACTGCGGTGAGGCGACGAGTTCGAAGGTCATACGCGGCCTGATTGACACTTCAGGAGTCCTGGTTCGGTCCAGGCCGGGAATTCTGGGTGTGGTCACAGACCACTTTTCGGGCATCCAGAAGCAGAAGCGCTTAGACATGGAGAAAGCCAGACGTTTCCTTGACGAGACACCGCTGCCGGCGGTGTCTGACTTTCCTAACTCTTTGACAGAAAGGATTTCAGTGGCGGAAGTAGAGCAGGCCATCGACTCATTGTCATCCAAAAAGACGCCGGGACCTGACGGGCTCTCGGCCGAGTTTTACAAAACCTTTAAGAGTCTGTTGGCTCCTCACTTGACGGAGGTCTTCAATGCATGTTTGGCCAAGGGGCTGCTGCCTCCCTCAATGAGAAGGTCGGCCCTAATCCTTTTGTCAAAGGGAAAAGATCCGTCTGTGCAAAGCTTTTTGGATGGGGAGGGAGGGTGAGGAATTTCCACTCCCGGACGCTTTCCCCAAGTCTCAACCGGAAATTAAAATCCTTGGCATCCTTTTCGGCCCTGCGGATTACTCCACACGAAATTGGGAGCGCAGACTGTAGGATGCCACCCGGAAAGTGTCAGCCTGGAAAGGCTGAAAGCTGTCCTTCAGGGAAAGAGTGAGCCTTGTCAAAACTTACCTGCTGCCTGAATTTTTATTTGTCAGCTACGTATGTCTTTTGCCAGCACCCCTCTATGCGCGGATCTGTAGTCTGTTCTTCCAACTACTGTGGGGAAACAGACTTAATCTGATCAAGAGGGAGGTCACGTACCTACGGAGAGAGCTAGGCAGGTTGGACATGGTCCACCAAATAGTGTTCTACACTACCATTTTTATTAAACACAACTTACAGTCCATCTTTAAGGACGAGCCCTCTCTGTGGGAACGTTTGTGCAAGGACTGGCTACTGCTGTTCTTGAATGAATGGGAAGGGGGAGGCAGGCCTGGTGATCTGAGAAGAGCACATCGCTGCCTCCCATCCTATGTCCCACAGGCTTTGAAGGTACTGAGGCGGTGGCGCATAACTGCCCTGGAGGTAGGGTCCACTGGTCGGCACGAGCTATACCAGAGGATCATGTCATCGGACATTTTGAAGCCACTGGCCTTGAGACACTGCCCAGACAGTGTCCTAAGGGAGGGGCTAGCTCTCCTGAATTCTCCAAGAATTCCGCTAAAGTTTTGGGATCTCGCATGGAGGTCTTTCCATGGAAGACTTTATGTCCGTGCGAACCTAAAGTACAGAAACCTAGAGGACAGGGGCTGTCCTCGACCGGAATGTGGGGGGGGGGGGGGGGCACTGGAGACCATGGACCACTTTTTGGTCCAGTGCCCTTTCAATGCGGAGGTTCACAGGGGGGTAGGGGATGCCATTGGCTATCCCCGCTTCTCCTCTCTGTCTCTTCCCGAGCGGGTGTACGGCAACTTCAGAGTGAGGGAAGGTTTTGAGTTGCCTACACTTTATTTAGTTAGCATAGTCACGCTTTTCTACACTTGGCACGCACGCTGTCTTCTGTCCACTAGGGACAAAATCCTGCCTGTCCAGGAGATGGTGAGAGACACTTTTGGTGAGCTGATGAAGGTGCTTCATCTGGAAAGGAGCAGGGTTGGGCCGGAAAGGAGTGCCTGTTTATGGAGGGGTTTCCACTTCCAGCCTCCTTAAAGGTACCAACGCTGCCCCTTGTGGTGCTTGCTTTGCTTTCTTTGCTCTGCTTGGCCATCTATCTTTCCACTCCCCTAGATTCTGTACTCTGTTTTTGAAATAGGGCTGCAGACGTCTAAAGGCTTAAATGCTCTGCCTTGGCCTAGGTAGATTAGTGGTTTATATGTCAAGAACGAAGCATCTGTGAGAATACGCAGCAGCCTTGGCCCGAAACAGGGGCTGTAAAAACGCCCATTTATGTGGTGAGGCGCTGTGTATAATTTCTAGGTCGCTTTCTTTCACCTTATTGTAAGTAAGAAAGTCATTTATTTATGAAGTTATGACTTATAACAACTGATAAGAAATGCAAACAAGAGCAAGGGCTGTAAAAACGCCCAGTTACATGGCGGGTAGTTGTGAAGAAAAATTTGGAAAGCTTATTTGACATCGTTGTAAATAACTATACTAATGACGGTATGATTTGTAAATATAAATTAATGATATGACACATATTGCTATATGAAACTATATGAAAGTAGCAGTTTTCAAATTAAAAATATTTCCAGCTCCAATAGCGTATATTAACGTTGCTGCAGTTAAAAAGCTCGTAGTTGGATCTTGGGATCGAGCTGGCGGTCCACCGCGAGGCGAGCTACCGCCTGTCCCAGCCCCTGCCTCTCGGCGCCTCCCCGATGCTCTTGACTGCGTGTTTTTTTTTTTAATGATTTATAGTCATGATTATATATTGATATATGTTACCTTATTCCCTGGGATTTTTTAAAATCAACGGCTCGGCAGGGCTGGGCGACCGTCTGGATATTCTAGATCCGGTGGTCACGCCAGTCTGGCCAGCGAGCATGCACACACCTTTAGTTCTGGGTTGACCGTGACAAAGCCCCATCCTAGACTGGGGTCACCAGTGAGTTAAATGTCTAGCGGGGTCAAATATGACTGGGCCCTGGAGTCTGTGTCACAGTGTCACCCTGGCAGACAGACCCCCTACTTCAGTGGTGAGGTGGATCTGTCTCGGGAGTGTTACCCGCAACCCCAGTGGATTGGTATGTAAACGCTTCCCTCCCCTCCTCTGGCATGCACAGGTACTTTCTTGGGGTGGTCGGTCCCTATGGGTTCCCCTTCCTCCCCTGCAGGGTCTGTGTCTCCTACCACCCTCTCCCCCATCCTGTCTGTGTCCTTTTAAGGTATTTTTTATGTTTAGAAACAGCCAAAAGTCGCAGGCTGCTAAGTCAGGGGAATAAGGTGGTTGGTCAAGTTTCAGAATGGGTTTCTAGCCCGTGCTTTCATGTGCAGGAGCATTGTCATGGTTGAGAATCCACTTGTCAGGCCCTAATTCCGGTCTTTTCCTCCAAATAGATTCCTGTAGCGTTTCTCATTTTTCACATTTGCGTCCATCCTATTTAATTTTTGTTGGCCACTTCTTGCGCCATCATGTACATTTTTCCACCCCTCCTTAAACCACGTATGTCATTAAAAAACACTTGATTTCTTCATAGAATGTTCTCCATAAGCCTGCTGTCACACAGATGAAGTTTCACTCACACTTTTGCCCATTTTCACACAAAATTTGATGTTAATCCTGTGCTCCAGATTCCTGTCACTCCTTTTCCACCAACAGGGCAACGCACACACGTGTTATTTCTTCTACTACTCTGTAAAGACTGAGCCCACTGGTGTGTGACCCGGGAGAGAACAAGTTAGAACATGACTGAGTGTGAATGGCTGTGAGACTCACCACCGTAGTGCTACACATTCCAGGAATTCACTTGTCACACCTCGTACATACATGCACACAAATACTAAAACCAATTTAAACCGGAACCGATTAACCAACCCGTATGTCTTTGGGGTGGAGGAGGAAACCCACACAAGTGCAAGCAGAAAATTCAAACTCCATGCAGAGTGTGTGCTGACTGGGATTTGAATTGAGGACCCCAGTGCTGCAAGACAGATGTGCTGACCACTTTATATAGAATATGTATTATATTAAAAGTTTATAAATGCTTTCACAAATTCTATTCACAGGTTGATGAGATGCCTGGTCAACGTAAGAAATAAGAATGCCACCCTCGTTCAGTTACGTGAAATAAGGAAGAATCGGGCAAAAATGTACAACACATTTTTAAAGCGGATAAAAAAATCAAGCCGAGAGGTTAAGAAGCGATGGGGAGGAGGCACGGGTGGTGGCCCAATACTTTCTGTATGAAAATGACAAGCTGAAGGAGGTATGAGGCACCAACATACATGAAACGTAACTTGGTCTAGGCTTTTATTGTCTTTGCCCCCAGTGAGAAGATCCCCGCACTCCCTGTTAGGAAAGCCCCTTTTTAGTAAAATAGGGAAGGGTTAGAACCTCTGTCAGGCCATTATTGCACAGTTGTGCCGGCTTTTCTCCTGGACCGAAATTGCTTACTGTGAGCTTCTCACATGGTGCATTAACTGCATCCCGGATGCCCTATATCAGAAATACTGCGACAGGGCGGCACAGGTGCGCAAAATCACGTATAGATCCAATTTTAGGCCAGTGATGTTCGTCCTAAATCGGATGATCGATCCCTGCCCTGTCAGGGATCTTCCTGTACCTGTGTTTACATTACACATGTACAGCAAATGATGAAATCTCTGGGCACATTCCATCCCGAAGAAAGAAGATACAATGAGTACAAGCAGCACACTTACACACAGAACACTTTCAGGTCACATTTAACCCCGATTGCCCCTCCCAGTTAACCCCTTCACTGCCCTGTCACCGGTGTCATTAGTACAGTGTACAAAATTTTTGCTGATCACTGTATTTCTGTCGCCGGCGACTGCAGATTCCGTTAGCGTCCCTCCCAGATGGCGTCAGATTGCCCGACATTACACCAGTCATCACATTTAACCCCTTGATTACCAAGAACACGATCATATACACTATAAACCTCCATTGCTAGTATAGTGTCTGAACGGATCAATATTTTTAATCAGATCAGCACTAAACCAGCGTTCACGTTAGTATAGTTTCCCCCAAAATGCACCTGCGTTTAGCCCCTACACTTACCCCTCCCCCAGCAAGTGCAGTGCCAGTAGATCACTGTTACTTGATACATTGCACACAAAACCGTTGTGTTTGCAGAATCAGGTGTGATCTTTGTTAGCATTTGCTGGTACATTTTTTGTAGCGGTTCAAGCAGTCCCTGACAGCCAGGCGCTCTTTTTCCCGTCACTTGTACTAGGTACCTGTAAATTTAGTGGCCAAAATGTCAATGGAAAGGTACTCTAGTGAAGAGGCCTACAGGATTCTGAACATGTCAAGTGAGAGTGAAGGGGAAGACTCCCTGACAGAATCCGCCTCAGAATACGAACCTATAGGCAGCAGCGGCACCCTGACAGATGGCTCAGACAAAGGAGAAGAGGTCCCTGCTAAGGTCAGGCATACCTGAACCTGTTCCCAGATTGCTGAGATGTTACAAACGCATGATGACTCTCATATGTAGCAGAGTGCCAGTACTAGTGCCGCTCTACATTTTGGTGGACTGGCGAGCACCAGCGGCCTAGTACATCCTGGTCTTTCACATACCAGCACTGCAGTATGACTTGGTGACGTAGCGAGTCCAATAAATGCAGTACAAGTTGGTGCGGTGGCGAGCACAAGTATTGTCCCGCAGACACCAAGAATTCGCACACAGACCCGTACAGCTCCTTGTATCCTTCCGGATGTGCTTGCAAATTCCGCTTGGCTGCCCACAAATTCTGCAGCACCCCAGTCACTGCCCAACCCAGAATTCAGGTGGAAAAAGCAAATCTAACTACTCCCCTTGATTATTTGTAACTGTGTTTCACAGAAGATCTGAATGCATTGATTGTGGATCAAAACAATTTATATGCACAACAGTTTATCGCCGCCAACACAAATTCAAACCTTGTCAGACCATTCGCATGGAAACCTATCACGGTTTCCGAATGTAATGTTTTGGGCCTAAAACTCAAAATGGACATTATTAAAAAAAAATGAATTGTGGTTGTATTGGTCCGCAGACCCGATTCATCATATGCCCGTGTTCTCTGCTGCCATGGCTAGGCATAGATATGAGAGTATAATGTGATTTATGCATTTCAATGACAATACGCTCTGTCATCCTCGGGGTGACCCTGAATTTGATCGGCCCCACAAAATTCGGTCCCTCATAAATCACCTTAACCACAAATTTGCAGATGTCTATACTCCCCAGCAAAACATCTGCGTTGAGGAGTCCCTCCATTAATTTTTTTGGCCGCCCTGCATTCAAACAATTTCTCCCCAGCAAGAAAACCAGATATAAGTAGGAATTGGGAAACCTGTCCTCCCTAATCCCCCCCCCCCACCCTGTCCCATGTAGCATGGGATGTTGCTAATGGGTCGCTGGGCTAAACGCAGTTCACATTCCCCAGTGGCTGTAGCTGTACCCCCAGATAGTTGGCCACCCCCTCCGCAGTCCTGGGGAAGAGGAGCTTCGGGTGCACTGCTGTATGGTCTCCTTCCTCCTCCCTTCTCAGAAGCCAGGGGCTGCCACAATATGCTATGATGGTACTCCTGTACCCTTTAGATATGGGATGGTGGGGAGATGTGGAGGCTCCTGGTTCCTCACCTTGCCTGGGACCTGGTTATTTATTTTGCTTACCATGCAGTCAGGCTTCTCGTAACTTTAGGACAAGGCTTTGTGGCCTACTGGTACTCCCGGTGCCATTTTGCTAATGGACTGGTGTTCTTTCTGCAGACCGCTCAGTGAACTGGAGCCCTGCTCCGGATGGACGATGCTGTGGGCCGCTTTCTGCAGTGAGCGGTGGGGCCCTGTTTTCTTTATGGCATTGCCCCTTTCTTTCTGCCCCCCCCCTCCTCCCATGGCAAAAAGGAGCCCACCTATGGTACTGAGGGTGCCTGGAAGGATCTGCTGTGGCTTTAGCAGCAATTCCGGCATATTTTGGAACATTCTTGCATAACTGCATTTTTCAGTGTAGATCCCATAGCCATCCCGGCAGGCAGTACAAAAGCTGAAGGGAATTTTGTACTTTTTGAGCATTTTGGGCCCCCTTCCCCCATTGCCAAGATCATGTCCTGCTGCTCCCAGGAGCCATTAGAGGGGAGCGGCAAACCATAGCGAGGGGGGCACAGTCATCCCTTCAAATATGTTAAAGTGTAGGTCATGGCAATAAAGAAAACCAAAATATTTTTGTACATCTTTGCAAAACAAGATTGGAAAGCTCCCAATCAAAAGTATGCATCGGGAGCTTACTGATCCCCACCGGCTACCATGCTGGGAGCTCTTAGGTGTGCAGGAGACCAGCGTGGCATCAGCCATCTACTGATCACTGGTGCAATACTTTCCAGGCTCCTTTGGACAAAAATATTAAATGCACATTTTTTTAACTGCAAAAAAATGAACATTTATCATTTTTGTCCAATAGGAGAACTTATTCTTTTAAATTGTCAAGTGTTTGGGCATGAATTGAGTTCATTAGGCAGAATAATCATTTATTTAGGCCATTAAGATACATTAACGTTCAAGTGCTCGCCATGCCTCGCATTATTGCACGCTTAGATGCGTTTACATGCATCAAGTGTTTTTTCTGCCGAAATGCTGCTGCTCCTGGATATGCTGACAGTGTTTTTTCTGCTTCTAAACACCTATAAATGCCTATGTGTGCATGGAGACATAGGCTAACATGCAGGGCATTTAGCGACAAAAACACCAGACGCCCCTAAAAGCAGCTTTTTTAATGCCCAGTGTGCATGAGGCCTAAAACTTTCCAGTGCCTGGGGTTCAGCACTGTCTTCCTGCAGCCAGTTCTTCTCTCTGCTGTGGGTCCCCGGCGCCCCCATCTTTGATAGGAGAGCTGGCTGTGGCTTCTTGAGAAACCAGTCTACTCCCCACTGTGCATGCGCAAACTCGTGCCGCATTTTGAATCATCCTGCAGCCTCCTGGGACATGTGATGTGTCCTGGGAGAGATGCGGGCAAAGGACACTATCTTTGCGTAGGCAAAATTTGTGAAGGGGGTGTGGCAACAAATAAAAAATGGTACCCCCTCATCTAAAAAAACAAACATATCTTGGTTACAGGCTGGGGGGAGGGAGCAAACCAGCAGAACATCACTTTTTGAGTGAAGTTCTGCTTTAAAGGGATAAAAATGCGCATGTGTTCATGAGCTGTACAATAAAATATAGTACATACATTGAATTTAAACTGACCAATGCCTTTGTTTTTAATGCCTCGCAAATAAAAGCTGCAGAGCTTATTGTCTGCAATGTGTTACAGGAAAACCAGGAGATGAAAAAACTCCTCGAAGATGCAGATATGATTGTTACATCTGATCTTCAGAGGCTTAGAGTACTGGAGCAGAGGAACCGAGAGCTTTTGGCACAGCTTGAGGCCACTACACAGAGTAAGTGACACCAGAATATAAACTGCCTGATTGCAGCAATCCTGAGATCATGCCACATGGAAGTGTCGGCTGAAGGGCATGCTGGGAGGTTAATTGGCTCCTGTGTAAATTGGCCCTAGTATGTGTATGTATGAATGTGAGTTAGGAACCTTAGATTGTACTCCCCTTGAGGGTTAAATACTGATGTGAATGTACAAGATTGTACGCCCCTTGAGGGTTAGGGACCCATGTGAATGTACAAGATTGTACGCCCCTTGAGGGTTAGGTACTGATGTGAATGTACAAGATTGTATGCCCCTTGAGGGTTAGGGACCCATGTGAATATACAAGATTGTACGCCCCTTGAGGGTTAGGGACCCATATGAATGTACAAGATTATACGCCCCTTGAGGGTTAGAGACCCATGTGAATGTACAAGATTGTACGCCCCTTGAGGGTTAGGGACCCATGTGAATGTACAAGATTGTACGCCCCTTGAGGGTTAGAGACCCATGTGAATGTACAAGATTGTACGCCCCTTGAGGGTTAGGGACCGATGTGAATGCACAAGATTGTACGCCCCTTCAGGGTTAGGGACCCATGTGAATGTACAAGATTGTACGCCCCTTGAGGGTTAGGGACCCATGTGAATGTACAAGATTGTACGCCCCTTGAGGGTTAGGGACTGATGTGAATGTACATTATATATGTAAAGCGCTGTGTAAACTGATGGCACTATATAAATAACTGTAATAAAATGTTTTGGCTTTTACCGGAAAAGTTATTTGCATACAATTTCATCAATTAAAGTAAATTTAAAGGCAGTTCTGTCATTTGTATTTATTTACTGATACCTCCAGGGTGCCCATCTTGTATGTAGTTTCTATATGTAACGAGTCAGGTATGTAGGCAGGAGTTCATTCTTCTGGTTCCATGCTTGTTCTGGATCACTGAAGCAGTGGGGAATGAGCCAAGGCTTAAGATATAATGGCCCTGGATCCAGGACCTTTGGGCCCCTTTCACACGGGCGTTACTTTTTTTTTCATGAGTTCAGTTACGTTTTTTCTTAAAAAAAAAAAAAAAAAATAGCAGTTTTCATCCGTTTACATCCCTTTTTTGTCTGTTTACATCTGCTTTTAGCTCGTTTACATCGTTTTTTTTGGCCGTTTACATCCTTTTTTTAGCCGGTTACATCTGTTTTTGTCCATTTTAACAGAAAAAAATTGGGGTCTCTTCTGTTCAAAAAAGCATGTTAACGGATGTGGACATTAACGGATGTAAACAGATGATCATCCGTTTACATCCGCTACACCATAGAAATGCATGATGCCCGTTTTTCATCCGTGAACGGAGAGATGAATAACTGACATAGGGAATGCCCGGGTGAAATGGGTCTTACAGTAAATCTATGATGAAAAACATATGCAGAGTTTGATAGGAGACACTGATCTGGAGCAAGCCTGTAGTCGGCAAAGTCTTACGTCCCAAGCTTGTTTTCTCCAAGTCACTGATTCACCAAGTAGTAAACCCAGAATCAGGAGGACCGTTCTGGAGCCTACACCTAACCGAAGTGCCAGCTGATCACTGAACGAAGATCAGATCGGCTTTGTTCAGCTCTGTGATATAGTAACTCAGAAGCGATGACCTCATATCACTTCCGGGTTACCCAGATATAAAGAGCGCCATTTGTAAAAATGTCAAGCGTTCGATGATACTGATCTTGGTGTGATCAAATACTATTAAGGGCAGAGGAGGGATTTGGGGTCTTGGAGACCCCAGATCTCTCCATAAAGAGTACCTGTCACATGTGATTGCTGTCACAACGGATGTTTCCATTTCTTCTGAACGGTGGATGAAAGCACGTTCTTCACTTTATATGAACTGCCTGTTCACTTCAACTGTGTTGGAGTTTATGGAACACACGATTTGGGACTTTTGCACTTGTATAGGATATGTGGATTTGTTTTAGAATTATTTGCAGTCATTTATTTGAGGTATAAAAGTTTTTCTGAACATTTTTTGTTTACCTATTATTGACGGTAGAAAGCAAGTGCCATCGGTAGTACATGTTTATTCTTCATCATTTTTCAGGTTTGAGACTTCTTGGTGAGCCATCTATATGACAGGTGAGAGTTGGTGCCAGGGATGGTCTGTATTGTGTGGACAGTTTGGTCAGATGCCGGGTCGTCCTGAAAAAGGATCATGCCACCCTCCTCAGATCATCTAGAGCCATCAAACAGGCTGGGGCTTTCAGAAGACAGGCTGAGCAGTTGAGGAGACAGGCTAAGGAGTCAAAAAGGCATGTTGAGGAGGCAGAGATGGTGGCTGAGCATTTCATATATGAGAATGACAAGCTGAAGAAGGTATGAGGCACCAACATACATGAAACCTGTAGATGAACATTGCTGGATATTTATGCACAATACATCTGGTGCGGTTTGGCACCTGAATAATGTGAGTGGCCACTTTATATGTTTTTTAGTAAAATAGAGTTTTGAAAGGATAAAGCACTATTGTGTTTTATTTTTTTTCACCATGTATGCTGAGAGGAGAAGGAAGAGGGATTAAGGAGAGTAGTGATCTGTGAAGGAAGATTCCATTGCCAGGATACACCGGTTATATGTCCGCTTCAAGGGACACATGCGGTTTTTTTGACCTAACTTTTTGTAAGGTCAAAAACTCCAGGTGAGGGAACATCCGGTGTTTTTGGAGGAGGATTTAATCACATGAAGATGAAACATGAAATGTACTAACGTTGAAGATATCACTATTCAGAGACTTTTTTTTTTTTTTTTTAATGATTTATAGTCAAGATTATATATTGATAGATGTTTACACATTTTTTGGTTTATTAATGTGTGTTGTAGGAAGTGCGGTACTGTATCTATAGGATTCCTATTCCCTCAAGTAATACATTTTCTCTTTGGTTCATTGACGGACACACCTCCCCAGACAGAAAACTTTCCTCCCCCCCTCCCCTTTCTACCCCGTTGGTCCCTTGGCCCACCACTGAGTGTCAGGAGGAAGCTGGTACGGTTTGCCTGCCGGTGCCCCCTGCTGCTAAGCATTTATGTAGCGCCCTCCAGGTCCCAGAGGGGGATGGTGAGCAGGGGCAGGCTCCTGGCACACAGAAACGTTCCAGGAGGGAAATCAAGGAGTTGACGCCCACGAGTGGTGAGAGTGCAGGGGAGGCATCTACTTCTAGAGATGGCTGGCAGGCTAAAAGAAAAAGGAGGAGGAAGAAAACCAAGGGGACTGAGGAGCAAGCTAGTGGGCCACAGTCTGGTGGTTCTCAAGGGCCCCCGGATGATGGTATCCTGCATCTCAGTAATGCATTTTCTGTATTGTCCTCCTCAGAGGACGAGCAGTCCTCTGTCCATGAAATGGATGCAGTCAATTAAACTTTTTGTAAGTCAAGGTTGAGCATGACCAACTTAATCACTAAGAATGGCTGTACCTGCTCCATGTCGACTTGCGACCGTTAATGTCGCAAGTATTCGCTCTACGGTGGCTCGCTACATGGCCTTCGATTTTCTCAGCCGAGTTGAAGCTGACATTTTGTTTTTGCAAGAGACCTGGCTAGCATATGTGGCGGAGATGCATCTAGCAAAGAGGGAGTGGAGGTATGGGCCCTCCCTCTGGTCTCTTGCGGCCGAGCCCTGTAGTGGAGTTACGGTCCTTTTTTAAGACCGGTTCGGTGGCATGTCGACGAGTGATTGAGGTGGAAGTTGTCAGATGTCTATTCGTAGACGCTGTCGTGGGGGGGCAATCCCTTCGCCTCATAAATTTCTACGGCCCTCAGTCTAAGGGCGAGGAAGAGCCTCCTCACGGCAGTCAAGCCTTATCTTTTTACGTCCCAGCAGGTGGTCTTCGGTGGACCGCCTGGTGTCCTTGGGAGGCTCCCAAGAACAGATATCCACTCTAAGGCTTCAACTAAGGGAGTGCCAGTATGACCGTCTCGCCTCCCTCGTTCTTGAGAGGGACTACGGGAAGTTTAACTCCCCGGATCCTTACAGGAACTGCGGTGAGGCGACGAGTTCGAAGGTCATACGCGGCCTGATTGACACTTCAGGAGTCCTGGTTCGGTCCAGGCCGGGAATTCTGGGTGTGGTCAGAGACCACTTTTCGGGCATCCAGAAGCGGAAGCGCTTAGACATGGAGAAAGCCAGACGTTTCCTTGACGAGACACCGCTGCCGGCGGTGTCTGACTTTCCTAACTCTTTGACAGAAAGGATTTCAGTGGCGGAAGTAGAGCAGGCCATCGACTCATTGTCATCCAAAAAGACGGCGGGAGCTGACGGGCTCTCGGCCGAGTTTTACAAAACCTTTAAGAGTCTGTTGGCTCCTCACTTGACGGAGGTCTTCAATGCATGTTTGGCCAAGGGGCTGCTACCTCCCTCAATGAGAAGGTCGGCCCTAATCCTTTTGTCAAAGGGGAAAGATCCGTCTGTGGTGGAGAATTGGCGCCCCATCGCCCTTATCAACACAGATAGAAAGGTGTTGGCTAAGATCCTTTTTGTACGTCTGTCAGCTGTGGCTGATGGGGTACTGTCTGCGGCACAGCACTATGCAATTCCTAGCCGAGGCACCTTTAGTGCTGTCCTTTGTGTCCGGGAGGCTGTGGAAAAGTGCAGGGCTGGAGAGGATAGACAGTACCTGCTGGCTTTAGATCAGGCACAGGCTTTTGACAGGGTAAACCACGATTACCTGTGGCTCCTCCTGGTGAGATACGGTCTGCCGGGACGGTTCATCAATTGGCTCCGTACTTTATACAGGGAGGCGGTGAGCTTTCCTCTTGTCAACGGCTGGGTGGGCCCCTCTTTCCCCGTGGGCTCCGGTGTCAGATAAGGGTGCCCCTTGAGCCCTCTTCTATACGTTTTTGCGGTTGACCCCTTCACCTGAAAGCTCGACTGCGGACGTTTGAGGTGGGTCTCAATGAGCCCGTGGCAGCCCGAGCCCGGCGGTGAGAGCGGTGGCCTATGCAGACGACATCTCTGTAGTAGTGTCAAGTGGGAGGGAGGCCCGATTTGTGGAGACACAGATTCGGGACTACTCGGAGGCGTCCGGTTCACTAGTGAACTGGAACAAGAGCAAAGCTTTTTGGATGGGGAGGGAGGGTGAGGAATTTCCCCTCCCGGACGCTTTCCCCAAGCATCAACCGGAAATTAAAATCCTTGGCATCCTTTTCGGCCCTGGGGATTACCCCACACGAAATTGGGAGCGCAGACTGTAGGATGCCACCCGGAAAGTGTCAGCTTGGAAAGGCTGGAAGCTGTCCTTAAGGGAAAGAGTGAGCCTTGTCAAAACTTACCTGCTGCCTGAATTTTTATTTGTCAGCTACGTATGTCTTTTGCCAGCTCCCCTCTATGCGCGGATCTGTAGTCTGTTCTTCCAACTACTGTGGGGAAACAGACTTATTCTGATCAAGAGGGAGGTCACGTACCTACGGAGAGAGCTAGGCGGGTTGGACATGGTCCACCAAATAGTGTTCTACACTACCATTTTTATTAAACACAACTTACAGTCCATCTTTAAGGATGAGCCCTCTCTGTGGCAACGTTTGTGCAAGGACTGGCTACTGCTGTTCTTGAATGAATGGGAAGGGGGAGGCAGGCCTGGTGATCTGAGAAGAGCACATCGCTGCCTCCCATCCTATGTCCCACAGGCTTCAAAGGTACTGAGGCGGTGGCGCATAACTGCCGTGGAGGTAGGGTCCACTGGTCGGCACGAGCTATACCAGAGGATCATGTCATCGGACATTTTGAAGCCACTGGCCTTGAGAGACTGCCCAGACAGTGTCCTCAGGGAGGAGCTAGCTCTCCTGAATTCTCCAAGAATTCCGCTAAAGTTTTGGGATCTCGCATGGAGGTCTTTCCATGGAAGACTTTATGTCCGTGCGAACCTAAAGTACAGAAACCTAGAGGACAGGGGCTGTCCTCGACCGGAATGTGGGGGGGGGGCACTGGAGACCATGGACCACTTTTTGGTCCAAATGCCCTTTCAATGCGGAGGTTCACAGGGGGGTAGGGGCTGCCATTGGCTATCCCCGCTTCTCCTCTCTGTCTCTTCCCGAGCGGGTGTATGGCAACTTCAGAGTGAGGGAAGGTTTTGAGCTGCCTACACTTTATTTAGTTAGCATAGTCACGCTTTTCTACACTTGGCACGCACGCTGTCTTCTGTCCACTAGGGACAAAATCCTGCCTGTCCAGGAGGTGGTGAGAGACACTTTTGGTGAGCTGATGAAGGTGCTTCATCTGGAAAGGAGCAGGGTTGGGCCGGAAAGGAGTGCCTGTTTATGGACGGGTTTCCACTTCCAGCCTCCTTAAAGGTACCAACGCTGCCCCTTGTGGTGCTTGCTTTGCTTTCTTTGCTCTGCTTGGCCATCTATCTTTCCACTCCCCTAGATTCTGTACTCTGTTTTTGAAATAGGGCTGCAGACGTCTAAAGGCTTAAATGCTCTGCCTTGGCCTAGGTAGATTAGTGGTTTATATGTCAAGAACGAAGCATCTGTGAGAATACGCAGCAGCCTTGGCCCGAAACAGGGGCTGTAAAAACGCCCATTTATGTGGTGAGGCGCTGTGTATAATTTCTAGGTCGCTTTCTTTCACCTTATTGTAAGAAAGTCATTTATTTATGAAGTTATGACTTATAACAACTGATAAGAAATGCAAACAAGAGCAAGGGCTGTAAAAACGCCCAGTTACATGGCGGGTAGTTGTGAAGAAAAATTTGGAAAGCTTATTTGACATCGTTGTAAATAACTATACTAATGACGGTATGATTTGTAAATATAAATTAATGATATGACACATATTGCTATATGAAACTATATGAAAGTAGCAGTTTTCAAATTAAAAATATTTCCAGCTCCAATAGCGTATATTAACGTTGCTGCAGTTAAAAAGCTCGTAGTTGGATCTTGGGATCGAGCTGGCGGTCCACCGCGAGGCGAGCTACCGCCTGTCCCAGCCCCTGCCTCTCGGCGCCTCCCCGATGCTCTTGACTGCGTGTTTTTTTTTTTTAATGATTTATAGTCATGATTATATATTGATATATGTTACCTTATTCCCTGGGATTTTTTAAAATCAACGGCTCGGCAGGGCTGGGCGACCGTCTGGATATTCTAGATCCGGTGGTCACGCCAGTCTGGCCAGCGAGCATGCACACACCTTTAGTTCTGGGTTGGCCGTGACAAAGCCCCATCCTAGACTGGGGTCACCAGTGAGTTAAATGTCTAGCGGGGTCAAATATGACTGGGCCCTGGAGTCTGTGTCACAGTGTCACCCTGGCAGACAGACCCCCTACTTCAGTGGTGAGGTGGATCTGTCTCGGGAGTGTTACCCGCAACCCCAGTGGATTGGTATGTAAACGCTTCCCTCCCCTCCTCTGGCATGCACAGGTACTTTCTTGGGGTGGTCGGTCCCTATGGGTTCCCCTTCCTCCCCTGCAGGGTCTGTGTCTCCTACCACCCTCTCCCCCATCCTGTCTGTGTCCTGTTAAGGTATTTTTTATGTTTAGAAACAGCCAAAAGTCGCAGGCTGCTAAGTCAGGGGAATAAGGTGGTTGGTCAAGTTTCAGAATGGGTTTCTAGCCCGTGCTTTCATGTGCAAGCAGAAAATGCAAACTCCATGCAGAGTGTGTGCTGATTGGGATTTGAATTGAGGACCCCAGTGCTGCAAGACAGATGTGCTGACCACTTTATATAGAATATGTATTATATTAAAAGATTATAAATGCTTTCACAAATTCTATTCACAGGTTGATGAGATGCCTGGTCGACTTAAAAAAAAAAAGAATGCCACCCTCGTTCAGTTATGTGAAATAAAGAAGCATCAGGCAAAAATGTACAACACATTTTTAAAGCGGATAAAAAAATCAAGCCGAGAGGTTAAGAAGCGATGGGGAGGAGGCACGGGTGGTGGCCCAATACTTCTTGTATGAAAATGACAAGCTGAAGGAGGTATGAGGCACCAACATACATGAAACGTAACTTGGTCTAGGCTTTTATTGTCTTTGCCCCCAGTGAGAAGATCCCCGCACTCCCTGTTAGGAAAGCCCCTTTTCAGTAAAATAGGGAAGGGTTAGAACCTCTGTCAGGCCATTATTACTGCATGTATCTTCCTGTCCTAGTGACAACTCTTCTCATTCCTTTTCCTTCTGTCAGTCACTGACAGATTACACCAGTAGGTGGTACACCAAGTGAATTGTTTCTGTCCTAGGAGGAGGGATGGACCCCTTGGAACTTTAATTTCAGAGTTCCGTTTGTTATATCTGACCTCTAGCGATCCCTTCTGTCTTGCACAGTTGTGCCGGCTCCTCTCCTGGACTGAAATGGCTTCCTGTGATCTTCTCACATGGTGCATTAACCGCATCCCGACTGCCCTATATCAGAAATACTGCGACAGGGCGGCACAGGTGCGCAAAATCACGTATAGATCCAATTTTAGGCCAGTGATGTTCGTCCTAAATCGGATGATCGATCCCTGCCCTGTCAGGGATCTTCCTGTACCTGTGTTTACATTACACATGTACAGCAAATGATGAAATCTCTGGGCACATTCCATCCCGAAGAAAGAAGATACAGTGAGTACAAGCAGCACACTTGCACACAGAACACTTTCAGGTCACATTTAACCCCCTGATTGCCCCTCCCAGTTAACCCCTTCACTGCCATGTCACCGGTGTCATTAGTACAGTGTACAGAATTTTTGCTGATCACTGTATTCCTGTCGCCAGAGACTGCAGATACCGTTGCGTCCCTCCCAGATGGCGTCAGATTGCCCGACATTACACCAGTCATCACATTTAACCCCTTGATTACCAAGAACACGATCATATACACTATAAACCTCCATTGCTAGTATAGTGTCTGAACGGATCAATATTTTTAATCAGATCAGCACTAAACCAGCGTTCACGTTAGTATAGTTTCCCCCAAAATGCACCTGCGTTTAGCCCCTACACTTACCCCTCCCCCAGCAAGTGCAGTGCCAGTAGATCACCGTTACTTGATACATTGCACACAAAACCGTTGTGTTCGCAGAATCAGGCGTGATCTTTGTTAGCATTTGCTGGTACATTTTTTGTAGCGGTTCAAGCAGTCCCTGACAGCCAGGCGCTCTTTTTCCCGTCAGTTGTACTAGGTACCTGTAAATTTAGTGGCCAAAATGTCAATGGAAAGGTACTCTAATAAAGAGGCCTACAGGATTCTGAACATGTCAGGTGAGAGTGAAGGGGAAGACTCCCTGACAGAATCCGCCTCAGAATACGAACCTATAGGCAGCAGCGGCACCCTGACAGATGGCTCAGACAAAGGAGAAGAGGTCCCTGCTAAGGTCAGGCATACCTGAACCTGTTCCCAGATTGCTGAGATGTTACAAACGCATGATGACTCTCATATGTAGCAGAGTGCCAGTACTAGTGCCGCTCTACATTTTGGTGGACTGGCGAGCACCAGCGGCCTAGTACATCCTGGTCTTTCACATACCAGCACTGCAGTATGACTTGGTGACGTAGCGAGTCCCATAAATGCAGTACAAGTTGGTGTGGTGGCGAGCACAAGAATTGTCCCGCAGACACCAAGAATTCGCACACAGACCCGTACAGCTCCTTGTATCCTTCCGGATGTGCTTGCAATTTCCGCTTGGCAGCCCACAAATTCTGCAGCACCCCAGTCACTGCCCAACCCAGAATTCAGGTGGAAAAAGCAAATCTAACTACTCCCCTTGATTATTTGGAGCTGTGTTTCACAGAAGATCTGTATGCATTGATTGTGGATCAAAACAACTTATATGCACAACAGTTTATCGCCGCCAACCCAAATTCAAACCTTGTCAGACTATTCGCATGGAAACCTATTACGGTTTCCGAATGTAATGTTTTGGGCCTAAAACTCAAAATGGACATTATTAAAAAAAATGAATTGAGGTTGTATTGGTCCGCAGACCCGATTCATCATATGCCCGTGTTCTCTGCTGCCATAGCTAGGCATAGATATGAGAGTATAATGTGATTTATGCATTTCAATGACAATACGCTCTGTCGTCCTCGGGGTGACCCTGAATTTGATCGGCCCCACAAAATTCGGTCTCTCATAAATCACCTTAACCACAAATTTGCAGATGTCTATACTCCTTAGCAAAACATTTGCGTTGAGGAGTCCCTCCATTAATTTTTTTGGCCGCCCTGCATTCAAACAATTTCTCCCCAGCAAGAAAGCCAGATATAAGTAGGAATTGGGAAACCTGTCCTCCCTAATCCCCCCCCCACCCTGTCCCATGTAGCATGGGATGTTGCTAATGGGTCGCTGGGCTAAACGCAGTTCACATTCCCCAGTGGCTGTAGCTGTACCCCCAGATAGTTGGCCACCCCCTCCGCAGTCCTGGGGAAGAGGAGCTTCGGGTGCACTGCTGTATGGTCTCCTTCCTCCTCCCTTCTCAGAAGCCAGGGGCTGACACAATATGCTATGATGGTACTCCTGTACCCTTTAGATATGGGATGGTGGGGAGATGTGGAGGCTCCTGGTTCCTCACCTTGCCTGGGACCTGGTTATTTATTTTGCTTACCATGCAGTCAGGCTTCTCGTAACTTTAGGCCAAGGCTTTGCGGCCTACTGGTATTGCCGATGCCATTTTGCTAATGGACTGGAGTTCTTTCTGCAGACCGCTCAGTCAACTGGAGCCCTGCTCCGGATGGACGATGCTGTGGACCACTTTCTGCAGTGAGCGGTGGGGCACTGTTTTCTTTATGGCATTGCCCCTTTCTTTCTGCTCCCCCTCCTCCCATGGCAAAAAGGTTCATTCCCACATGTGGGAGACCACCTGTGGTACTGAGGGTGCCTGGAAGGATCTGCTGTGGCTTTAGAAGCAGTTCCGGCATATTCTGGAACATTCTTGCATAACTGCTTTTTTCAGTGTAGATCCCATAGCCATCCCGGCAGCCAGTACAAAAGCTGAAGGGAATCTGTAGCTTTTGAGCATGTTGGGCCCCCTTCCCCCATTGCCAAGATCATGTCCTGCTGCTCCCAGGAGCCATTAGAGGGGAGCGGCAGACCATAGCGAGGGGGGCACACTCATCCCTTCAAATATGTTAAAGTGTAGGTCATGGTAATAAAGAAAACTGAAATATTTTTGTACATCTTTGCAAACCAAGATTGGAAAGCTCCCGGTCAAAAGTATGCATCGGGAGCTTACTGATCCCCACCGGCTACCATGCTGGGAGCTCTTAGCTCGGTATAGTCATATATGCGTACAGCCTGCGCCAAGGGTTTAAAGAGGAACTTCCGAGAATGGACTACGAGTCCCAACAGCCTTAGCGGCATAGTTTTCAATGAACCATCATGGTACTGAGGAGCGCCTTAGTAGTTCATTGACGCTTCCTGTCAGTATATCTGCTTATACATCCCGCACGGCGGGCGGATAAACTGAGAGGTGTGCAGGAGACCTGCGTGGCATCAGCCATCTACTGATCACTGGTGCAATAGTTTCCAGGCTCCTTTGGACAAAAATAATAAATGCACATTTTTTAACTGCAAAAAAATTAGCATTTATCATTTTTGTCCAAAAGGTGAACTTATCCTTTAACATGTCAAGTGTTTGGGCATGAATTCAATTCATTAGGCACAATAATCATTTATTCTGGCCATTAAGATACATTAACGCTCAAGTGCTCACCATGCCTTGAATTATTGCACGTTTAGATGAGTTTACATGCATCAAGTGTTTTTTCTGCTCCTGGATATGCTGACAGTGTTTTTTCTGCTTCTAAACACCTATAAACGCCTATGTGTGCATGGAGACATAGGCTAACATACAGGGCATTTAGCGACAAAAACACCAGACGCCCCTAAAAGCAGCTTTTTTAATGCCCAGTGTGCATGAGGCCTAAAACTCAGGAGCTTTCCAGTGCCTGGGGTTCAGCGCTGTCTTCCTGCAGCCAGTTCTTCTCTCTGCTGTGGGTCCCCGGCACCCTCATCTTTGATAGGAGAGCTGGTTGTAGCTTCTTGAGAAACCAGTCTACTCCCCACTGTGCATGCGCAAACTCGTGCCGCATTTTGTTAATCATCCTGCAGCCTCCTGGGACATGTGATGTGTTCCGGGAGAGACCCGGGCAAAGCACACTATCTTTGTCTAGCCAAGGATTGTAAAGGGGGGTGTGGCAACCAGTAAAAAGTGGTACCCCCTCATCTCAAAAAAATAAAAATAAAAAATATATCTTGGTTACAGGCCGGGGGGAGGGAGCGAACCAGCGGAACATCACTTTTTGAGTGAAGTTCTATTTTAAAGGGATAAAAATGCGCATGTATTCATGAGCTGTACAATAAAATATAGTACATACATCGAATTTAAACTGACCAATGCCTTTGTTTTTAATGCCTCGCAAATAAAAGCTGCAGAGCTTATTGTCTGCAATGTGTTACAGGAAAACCAGGAGATGAAAGTACTTGTGGAAGATGCAGCTATTATTTCTACAACTAGTCTTCAAAGGCTTAGAATATTGGAACAGAGAAACCAAGAGGTTTTGGCAATGGTTGAAGCCACTAAGAAAAGTAAGTGACACCAGAATATAAACTGCCTGATTGCAGCAATCCTGAGATCATGCCACATGGAAGTGCCGGCTGATCACTGAACCAAACAAAGATCAGATCGGCTTTGTTCAGCTCTGTGATATAGTAACCCTGAAGCGATGACCTCATGTCACTTCCATGTTACTCAAATGTAAAGGGCACCATTTGTAAAAATGTAAAGCGTTTGATCATACTGATCATATCATTTTCCAACAATATGTAAAAGTCATTATTGGAAAGTAAACCTGAGACAGTATCTGAAATTGCTGGTTGCCTGGCTATGGACTCGCTGGCATAAAGCCGCTCATCTGCTGTTAAGTTGAAAATGACTCTGCTTTGTTAAATTTTTTAAACAAAAATTAAGTTTTTCTTTAACATTTTTCTTCCTCATTCCATATATCTTTTTTTTTTTCTCCAAATAAAAGAAGTAAAATAAAAAAAGGTCTTCAGATCCCCGTAGGGGGAATTTTTTAGTTCAAATGGCCGCCGCATAATTGACTTTTGGAAAGCTATATAAATATTCTCCATCTACCATCGCTCTGATTACCTCCAACACCCCCCTTAAAGGGACAGGATCCCATATCTGGCTTGAAGCTGCTTTAACTGCCTCCCGTCCGCCATATAAGGAAATGATGGGTGGGCGGTGGTTCTCTCGTTCTGGGAGGACGTCATACGTCTTCCCACCACTCGGGGGCGCAGCACAGCGATCAGTTGTGCGCTGTGTCCTTCTGATCAACGGAAATAAGGAAATGTAAATAAGGAAATGCCGATTATCGGCATTTCTCTCCTCACGCTGACAGCTCGTGAGGAGAGGAGAGACGGTAATCGGCATTCCTCAGAGGGGAATGCACAATGATCAGTGTAGCCCCATCAATGCCAGCTGTCAGTGCTCATCAATGCCACCTGCCAGTGCCACATCTATACTTATCTGAGCTGCATTTCAGTGCCACCTAACAGAGCCAGTCAGTGCCGCCTATCAGTGCCACCTAGCAGTGCCAGTCTGTGCCACATATGAGTGCTGCCTTTCAGTGCCCATCAGTGATGCTGGTCAATGCCCATCAGTGCAGCCTATAAGAGCCTCATTAGCACACATCAGTAAAGGAGAAAAATTACAAAATTTTATAACAGAAACTAAGAAACTTTATTTTTTTTTCAACATTTTCTGTTGTTTTTGGTGTTGCATGACCGCGCAATTGTCATTCAAAGTGCGACAGCGCTGAAAGCTCAAAATTGGCCTGGGCAGGAAGGGGGTATAAGCGCCCTGTAGGTGAGGGGTTAAAGTACAAAGATGTCTGATCACTTCTACAAGGTTAATCATCGGGAGAATGAAGGAATCCGTACCGGTTTGGCATTACTAAGCACGATTTGATTGCTAGGAGGTCAGAGTTCTGTGTTTTAATGGTGTGGGATTTGAGGATATGAAGAAGCAAATGAAATGTGAAAAGTTGGATTGTTTGCAATATCACTGATTATTTTACATTTACTTGGACTTGGTTTATGGACATTTATTCGATATATAGTGTTTACTACACTTTATACACCTTCCTATGCCTTTTGTTTTTTATTTATTTGCAGCGCAGCATTGTTTTATCTATGAATTTGACTGTACCACCTCCTTTAGATTCACCAAAACTAAACCATTCTTTCAATTTAGTATAAGGACATGACTGCTGATTGGATACAAACAACTGATGGTAGACCTAAAGGCATGTACAACGAAAAAAGGAAAAGAAGTTCTCAAATGTCTCATGAAGAGGAAACAATGTAAATTAAAGAAAATAGAGCAGTTAATGGGAGAATATAAAGAAAAATTGGAACCTCTTAAAGAATTACTGGAATTTGCTACATTTATGAACCAACTTAGTAGGGATATGGAACAAAAGGAGAAAGAAAGAAACATAACTATCAGAGAGATACGAATGATTATGAACAAGACCAAATTTTCAAATGGGAAAACAAAATTACTAGAAGGAAATGTGATGTCAACGAACACAACTCCAAGAAAAGAAGTAAAGATTACAGAATCGGCAAAAAATGAGACATCAAGAAACACGATTAATCGCCCTATTACTCCAAGAACAGAAAAAGGAAGAGTCCAGCCACCATATAGGACACCAGTAATAAAAGGCAGACCATGGGGAGAAAATAATTATTATAAAAACACCAAAGGAACAATAATTGGAACAACTGGAGTCGGAGAAAGAACAACTATCAACATCAATACCAAGTACATTAAAGAAGGAGCCCAATACTAGGCATGCACCGCAATTTCAGTGGCCGAAAACACCCCTATCGGTGATACAGCCCTGATACAGGTGCTGAGAAAACCCCGCCCCTCGCTAGTTCTCAGCGTTACCATCGAACGATCCCAGCACTGGGCATAGAGATTAGTGAAGGAAAGATGGCCTCCACTCATCTCTATGCCCTTGGAGGACCAGAGCGATGTCACTTCCAGTTCTGGCCATTTTTTTTTTTTTTAAGCACTAGATCAATGCTTTTTTGATCTAATGCTTTACATTGCAGAGGAGAGATGTGGGCACCTGTTACTAATTATTTCTATCACAAGGGATTCATGCATTCCTTGTGATAAAAAAAAAAAAAAAAAATGTAATCACTTTTATTCTTAAGTAACCATGCAAAAAACAAAAACAAAAACAAAGCAAAAAAAAAAAGTTTACCATGCCCTTGTGCTCGCATGCAGTGGTGAATGTATATGTAGACCATGCCCTCCTATATAAATGGGTGTTCACACCACACACGTGAGGTATCGCCACGAACGTCAGAGTGAGAGCAATAATTCTCACACTAGACCTCCTCTGTAACTTTACACTGCTAGCTTGTAGAAATGTTTAAAGCCTCGCCCATGGAGATTTTTAAGTACCGCAGTTTGACGCCATTCCACAAGCCTGCGCAATTTTAAAGAGTGACATGTTCTGTATCCATTTACTCGCCGTAACAGCCTCTTTCATATTTTACAAACAAATTGGGGTATATATTGTGGATTTTTTTTAATCAAATTGTATTATTTTTTAAAAAGAATATATATTCATTCTTAAAAACTGCGCATTTCGGTTTTCGGTCAAGTGCATTTTTAATTTTCGGTTTCGGCACCACTCCCCAATACCAAAGAGAAACCGATATGAGCCACTTAGGGAGAACTATTATTCTAACAGATGCCAGAGAGATTTTTTTTAGGATGGAGGGGATACAGATCCCCCAGGAATTCAGGGTAAGAAAGATGCATGAGAAGGAGCCTAGAAGAATGGCCGAGAAGTCGTCCTTATTGAGAAGACGATGCCGAGCAGGGCATAAGAAACAAAAGAAAAAGAGTGCAATAGGAGACGGGATCTACAACCTTAGTGGATAGAACTGAAGAAAAAGGAGATCAAAGTACTGGATAAATTATTAAAATCTGCCCCTAAGAACAATATAAATAAGTTTCAGAAATATGTGAATGTACAGAAAGAGAATTGAATATTAAAAAATACACGATGATGAAACATGTTGAGAGCTCAATGAGGAGAAGATGTGATGAGAACAATATAAATACATAGAGCAGTAAGGAATAAATCTTTGCTTAACCTGAATATTAACCCCTTGTCCTCCAGAGGATTCCCCCCCCTCCTCCTGCCCAGACCATTTTTTGCAATATGGCCCTGCGTTAAATTAACGGACAATTGCGTGGTCATGCAACGCTGCACCCAAGTTAAATTTATGTCCTTTTTTTTCCCATAAATGGAGCTTTCTTTTGGTGGTATTTGATCGCCTGTGTGGTTTTACATTTTTCCGCTATGAACAAAAAATAGACCGACAATTTTGGGAAAAAAAATTTTTTTTTACTTTTTGCTATAACGCATAACCAATAAAAAAAATGTAAAACAAACTTCACCATAAACGTAGGCCAAAATGTATTCTGCTCCATGTTTTTGCTAAAAAGACATCTCAATATGTGTAAATTAATTGATTTATATGAAAGTTATAGCGACTACAAAAAGGCGGTATGTATACTGGAATTTGTTTTTTTTTTTAAACTAGTAATGGCGGCGATCAGTGACTTATAGCGGGACTGCGGCAGGCATTCTGACACTGAGGGGGGAACTGACTGTCACAGACATCCCCAGTGACACTAATACAGTGATCAGTGCTCATAAAAAGCACTGACACTGAACTACTAATGGCACTGGGCAGGAAGGGGTTAACATCTGGGGCAATCAAAGGGTTACCGGCGTGCGTCTTGCTGTGTTAGGGCACTGTGATCAGTGTAGCCCCATCAATGCCACTTGTAATTGCTCCACAATGCCACACATCGGTGCCCGTCAGAGCTGCCTTTCAGTGTCGCCTATCAGTGCCTGCCGGTAACGCCTAACAGTTCCAATCAGTGCTGCCTATCAGTGTATGAGTGCTGCCGTTCAGTGCTCATCAGTGATGCCTGTCAATGCCCATCAGTGCCACCTAACAGTGCCCATCAGTGAAGGAGAAAAACTACTTATTTACAAAACTTTATACATTTTCAGTCTTTTTTAGTTTGTTTAGCAAAATATAAAAATCCCAGTGGTAATTAAATAGCACCAAAAGAAAGCTCTGTCTCAAAAAAATTATCAAAATTTTGTTTGGGTAGTGTTGCATGACTGCGAAATTGTCATTCAAAGTGAAAACAGGCCTGGGCAGGAAGGGGGTGGAAGGGCCTGGTAGGCAAGTACCTAAAGGGATATACCCAACATAGTGTTTCCAAGCATTATGCCTTATTCCATAACAAGGATCCATCCTCCTTACAATTTTGGGGCCTTAAAAGTCACAAAAGACACTGGAGGGGTAGCAATAATGTGGGGGTCCTGAGCCAGAGTAAATCGAGATGGATATATGAGCTCAGTACTTTGGCTCCCACCGGGATGAATATAGAATTTGATATATATTGCTTTATTTCAGATTATTAGTCCACAGAGGGGATTTAGGCTGATTTATCTACATCCATTGAATGATGTTTTATGAACCTGATACACATTAACCCCTTGAGGCCAAGTGTACACAAATTAGCAGCCTCAGAGAACTGGGCTTTTTTCCGTGGGGCCGCTAATTTGCGTACCTGTTTTTGTGCTGGGAGCACGCCGCCCTGCACAAAGACTGGGGTGTCAGTGAGAGCCCCGGGTCCCGTTCTAACATTGTGGATTGAAGCTCAGGTATCACAGCTAATTGACACAGTAGTTGCGGTTCAGGACAGGTATTACATCAGGTTCAGGTATGGAATTTATCCTGTTCACAACTGATTACATATGCGGTTTAGAAACTGTTCCCATAGAGGTCAATAGGCTGTAATCCACCCTTCAACCAGACCGAACTGCTCAGAAATCGGACAGGACTCTTTTTCAATTCGCACAGCCAGTGCACCAGACATATGTGAACAGGCACCAGGGGAAGCAATGTTCTTTCACATGTCACACGAATTAGATGAGGTTCAAACAATTGGCATATATGTGAACCAACACTTACTCATTGCAGTTCTCCCCATCTCATTCGAGGAGGTTTAGCTCTTAGCCGATATGAAATGGTTGGAACGTGGAGCTCATGCTGATAATGGGGAGGGGTAAAAATAAATAAATAAAAACAGCTTTAATTGCATACAGTCTGATTATTGAGTTGGGTTCTCCTTGAACCACCAGCTATATTCTCTGCAGAATTTGTTTAAAAATTGATTTCTAAACTGTATTCTGTTCTGTGCTAATAACCGGTCCATAAAGGATCACCATGAATGTAGGGACAGACACCCCCAGCTGTCATTTCCCATCAGCCTGCGTCATGGGATAGGAGTTAATACTTTCATTGTATAATACTAATCTAGTATACCAGAATTGGGGTTCTGTATACCCCTAGATTCATGAATGGCATGTATGTTCAGCACACGAGGACCGGGACCGCACTGTGAGGGTTACATCTAGAATAGAATCAGCTAGATGAGGTTTGCTGCGTATGTACCCGGCACTCATGCAAGTCTGATGCAAAACGTAGCAATGAATCCCTGCTCTAGCCAATCTGATCCGCAGCCTCACGAGGGACCTGGAACTTCTATACGTCCCTGCACACAGGTACATGACTGAAGCTGAAGAGAGACCCCGGCACCAGACCAGACATCACCAATCAGTCCACAACATTAGATGTGCATTTTAGGCATGTTATGTTCCTGTAAAAGCCTCCCTTGTGTGGACATCCCAGAGACAGCTGCTGGGTGCCGCCATCTTGGATGTGATGTCAGCAGATCTGGCGTTGTCAGTCAAGGAACACTATAGCAGGGGTAGGCAACCTCAGCCCTTCAGGGACGGTAAAACTAAGTCCCATTATGCCTGTGGCTGTCAGTCATGCAATGCCTCATGGGATTTGTAGTTACATAACAGCTGAAGCACCAAGGCTGCCAAACCTTGCTCCACAGTATTCCACTTTGCTCCTCTCCTGGCAGCTACATAAAAGGTTATGTAGGGAGGTGATGAACGGAGGAGCTGGAGCAGCACTGACAGTAACTAGACACTCCCAGAAATGGAAGGTCTAATATGCAAGGTATAAAGGGGCTGTGCTGGAGATGTACTGCCCTGGAGTAGGCAATGTTTCTAGTAAGTTCAGAAGCACAATGCAAACAATTACAAAACACAATTTGTCTCTTTAAACCACTCATGGCCTCCAGTGCACAGCCCCATCTATACACTGCAGTCACAGCGAAGCTACACTCATATCCTAGGCTGCCTTACATTAACTGTGCTACGGCCTGTCCGCGCGGCACAAAGCTCCAACCTGCTCCGCATGCCACAAAGCTCCACCCCTGGTCCATGTGACACAGAGCTCCACCCTGTCACCTCCCTGGGGGGGCCACGGATACTAAATGCTGCACCACTGCTACACACATCTGGAGGAAATGGATGAACCATTCAGGGTAGGAACACCAGTCCATACTTGTACAACTTAAGGGGGCAATACACCAGGTTTTGATATTACACACAGATGACCTGAATAAAAGTCTGCCGGTCTTCAGGGTACGTCACAAAAGATGCCTAATCTGATAATCAGAATTGTAAAAACACAGAACTACTCATCAGCACAGGCATGTTCACATCGGTAACTAATTAACGCGGAGCTGTAAATGGAGCGGATGTTTGGGGGCGGCAATAAAGAATGTAAGTCAATATACCCAAGACACCGGGACCCACTGGGGAGAGGCACATGCAGCATCAAAATCTTCGAGTAGGTCGTCCACAGTCTGTTCCACTTCACTGATGACCAGAATCGGATCAAAGTACTGTGCGCAGCGAGCGCGGAGGATGTCAGAGTCGGCACGAAGCTTCTGCAGTGCATCCGACTACAAGGGGGGGAAAACACCAGACACAAACAGATTAATATTATTATACAGGATTTATATAGCGCCAACTTTTTACAACACGAGGGCAGACAGTACAATACAGGAGGAATCAGAGGGCCCGGCCCATCAGAGCTTACAATCTAGGATCAGATACAATAAACACAACACTGAGACTGACAATTCTTAGGTGAAATGCATTGAACTCCATCTCCTTAAAAAGTTCTGCTGAAGGATTGGTGATCATGTGATTACTGTGATTGGCAGTCACAGGGGTCACGTGATCGATATCCATTCCTGCTGGCTACTGATCGTTAGTACAGACCAAGAGCTGTCTTTGACAGCTCAGTCTCTGTGTTGGGGGCGCACTCTCAGCAGAGAAACATTGGCCGCCCAGTAACGCATATGTGTGGCCTGCAAGCGTTAAAGCCCACCCTTTTGCAAACGCACGTGTGTCATGCACGCAGCGACAGGCTAATGGACATCCACTTGAATAGCAGCCTGTATACACCCCTTCTTTACTAGGCCATTTTTCAGTGCTGTGATAGTTTGACTGACAATTGTTTAGTAATGAAAAATCTGTCCTCAAATTAATTTTATGGATTTTAATTACTTTTTTTAATCACTTCAGCCCCACTTTTTGTTCACATTTTAAAATCAGTATTTTTTGCTACGAAATGTCAAAGAACCCCCAAACGCTAATAAATATATATATACACACACACATATATATATGCAGTCAGGTCCATAAATATTGGGACATCAACACAATTCTAACATTTTTGGCTCTACACACCACCACAATGGATTTGAAATGAAACCAATAAGATGTGCTTTAACTGCAGACTGTCAGCTTTAATTTGAGGGTATTTACATTCAAATCAGGTGAACGGTGTAGAAATTACAACAGTTTGCATATGTGCCTCCCACTTGTTAAGGGACCAAAAGTAATGGGACAATTGGCTTCTCAGCTGTTCCATGGCCAGGTGTGTGTTATTCCCTCATTTCCCAATTACAATGAGCAGATAAAAGGTCCAGAGTTCATTTCAAGTGTGCTATTTGCATTTGGAATCTGTTGCTGTCAACTTTCAAGATGAGATCCAAGGAGCTGTCACTATCAGTGAAGCAAGCCATCATTAGGCAGAAAAAACAAACCCATCAGAGAGATAGCAAAAACATTAGGCGTGGCCAAAACAACTGTTTGGAACATTCTTAAAAAGAAGGAAAGCACCGTTGAGCTCAGCAACACCAAAAGACCCGGAAGACCACGGAAAGCAACTGTGGTGGATGACCGAAGAATTCTTTCCCTGGTGAAAAACACCCTTCACAACAGTTGGCCAGATCAAGAACACTCTCCAGGAGGTAGGTGTATGTGTGTCAAAGTCACCAATCAAGAGAAGACTTCACCAGAGTGAATACAGAGGGTTCACCACAAGATGGAAACCATTGGTGAGCCTCAAAAACAGGAAGGCCAGATTAGAGTTTGCCAAACGACATGTAAAAAAGCCTTCACAGTTCTGGAACAACATCCTATGGACAGATGAGACCGAGATCAACTTGTACCAGAGTGATGGGAAGAGAAGAGTATGGAGAAGGAAAGGAACTGCTCATGATCCTAAGCAGACCACCTCATCAGTGAAGCATGGTGGTGGTAGTGTCATGGCGTGGGCATGTATGGCTGCCAATGGAACTGCTTCTCTTGTATTTATTGATGATGTGACTGCTGACAGAAGCAGCCGGATGAATTCTGAAGTGTTTCGGGAATATTATCGGCTCATATTCAGCCAAATGCTTCACAACTCATTGGACGCTTCACAGTGCAGATGGACAATGACCCAAAGCAGACTGCAAAAGCAACCAAAGAGTTTTTTAAGGGAAAGAAGTGGAATGTTATGCAATGGCCAAGTCCATCACCTGACCTGAATCCGATTGAGCATTTCACTTGCTGAAGACAAAACTGAAGGGAAAATGCCCCAAGAACAAGCAGGAACTGAAGACAGTTGCAGTAGAGGCCTGGCAGAGCATCACCAGGGATGAAACCCAGCGTCTGGGGATGTCTATGCCTTCCAAACTTCAGGCTGTAATTGACTGCAAAGGATTTGTAACCAAGTATTAAAAAGTGAAAGTTTGATTTTTGATGATTATTATTCTGTCCCATTACTTTTGGTCCCTTAACAAGTGGGAGGCTCATATGCAAACTGTTGTAAATCCTACACCGTTCACCTGATTTGGATGTAAATACCCTCAAATTAAAGCTGACAGTCTGCAGTTAAAGCACATCTTGTTTGTTTCATTTCAAATCCATTGTGGTGGTGTATAGAGCCAAAAATGTTAGAATTGTGTCCATGTCCCAATATTTATGGACCTGACTGTATATACACACACACACACACATATATATATAATGTTAATATATTTATAGTTTTTTTTTAAAGCTGAGGCCCTAGAGAATAAACTGGTTGTTTCATTTTTTTATTTCACACAGTATTTGCGTAGCAGTTTTTCAAACGCAATTTTGGGGGGAAAAATCCTCCTTTTTTAATTTTATTGCAAAAAACACAATACATATCCAAATTTTTTGTAAAATATAAAAGATGATGGTACGCGGAGTAAATTGATACTAATCACGTCATGCTTTTAAAATTGTGCATGCCCGTGCAAAAGTGAAAAACGGTGTAAATTTTATAGGCGATAGATGACACTTTAAAATCCTTTAGTGGTTACCACCTTAGATTTACAGAGGAGGTCTGCTGGTAGAATTACTGCCCGTGATCTAACTTTTGCGGTGATATCTAACTGTTTGCGTGTTTGCCTTTGTGCAAGAGCACAGGGGGAAAGGGCACTTTAATTTTTTTTTATTATTATTTATTAACTTTTTTATTTTTACACTGTCATTTTAATTTTATCACTTTTACGGCTGTCACAAGGAATGTAAACATTCCTTGTGACAGCAAGACACGTGAGAGGTACTCTTTATTGAGGGTTCTGGGGTCTATAAGACCCCAAATCTCTCCTCTGCACTTTGAAAGCGTTCAAAAGACCAAGAACTGTGTTTTTAAATGCTTACAGATTTTTTAAAACAGCATCGAACGTTTCAGAGTAAACCGGAAGAATGTCAGGTCATCGCTCCCGGTTTACAATAAAGGAGAGCCGATGAAAGACGATTTGGCTGGTCGCTCAGGACTCCCGATAGGATAGGAGATCCAGAGAGAGTGGTGAGAGGCTGCGGGAGGGTAGCAGGGTTAGCTAGTCCGACTGCCTGTACAAGAGAGTCGGCTCTAAAGAACGGTACCAGGATGATGCCTGCAGCTGCATGCATCATTCCGGTATAAACCACTGAAAGTCCAGCGGCATATTGGTAAGTCGCTATTGCGGAAAAGGTTCTAGGAGTGGGGGCGGGGTAACATCTTCATTCACTTACTTTGTCAGCATCAGTAGGAGACGCAAACACAATGAATGGAGCCAGTTCTGCTATGCGCACCATCTTCAGAGTCTGGGAGACAAAAATAAATCGGTGAATGAATCAATAAAGTAATTCCCTAAACGAAAAAAATCTTTGTGACAATCACTACCATACATGTATATAATGAAGATAATACTAGAGAATTAAAAGGAAATAAACAAATATGACATTTAAAACATAATTGGACTTTAGGATGTGCGCTCATAATTTTTTACCCTTCTTTTCCTTGAGCTAACCAAACCCACCTTCCCTCTTCCACAGATGTAGATGTGCCTCAAACTATGGCCGTGCCTGCCCAATTGTTTCCCTTAGAAGTCTTTGGGGCTATAAGGGCACTTTCACACTATTCTGTAGCAAAACGTGGTAAAAACGCGTATGTGTTTTTTCCGCAATTGCGATGTGTTTTTCACAGGACATGACTCAAAAACCGTATCAAAAATGCAACACATATTCAATGCATTTCAATGGGGTGGTGCGCCCCATTAATTAGCATCAACGGGAGAAATAGTGCCCCATCATTGGTATCAGTGGGAGGAATAGTGCCCCATCATTGGTATCAGTGGGAGGAATAGTGCCCCATCATTGGTGTCAGTGGGAGGAATAGTGTCCCATCATTGGTGTCAGTGGGAGGAATAGTGCCCCATCATTGGTATCAGTGGGAGGAATAGTGCCCCATCATTGGTATCAGTGGGAGGAATAGTGCCCCATCATTGGTGTCAGTGGGAGGAATAGTGTTGCATCATTGGTGTCAGTGGGAGGAATAGTGTCCCATCATTGGTGTCAGTGGGAGGAATAGTGCCCCATCATTGGTATCAGTGGGAGGAATAGTGCCCCATCATTGGTATCAGTGGGAGGAATAGTGCCCCATCATTGGTATCAGTGGGAGGAATAGTGTTGCATCATTGGTATCAGTGGGAGGAATAGTGCCCCATCATTGGTATCAGTGGGAGGAATAGTGCCCCATCATTGGTATCAGTGGGAGGAATAGTGCCCCATCATTGGTATCAGTGGGAGGAATAGTGCCCCATCATTGGTGTCAGTGGGAGGAATAGTGTCGCATCATTGGTATCAGTGGGAGGAATAGTGCCCCATCATTGGTGTCAGTGGGAGGAATAGTGCCCCATCATTGGTATCAGTGGGAGGAATAGTGCCCCATCATTGGTGTCAGTGGGAGGAATAGTGCCCCATCATTGGTATCAGTGGGAGGAATAGTGCCCCATCATTGGTGTCAGTGGGAGGAATAGTGCCCCATCATTGGTGTCAGTGGGAGGAATAGTGCCCCATCATTGGTATCAGTGGGAGGAATAGTGCCCCATCATTGGTATCAGTGGGAGGAATAGTGCCCCATCATTGGTATCAGTGGGAGGAATAGTGTCCCATCATTGGTATCAGTGGGAGGAATAGTGTCCCATCATTGGTATCAGTGGGAGGAATAGTGTCCCATCATTGGTGTCAGTGGGAGGAATAGTGCCCCATCATTGGTATCAGTGGGAGGAATAGTGTCGCATCATTGGTATCAGTGGGAGGAATAGTGCCCCATCATTGGTATCAGTGGGAGGAATAGTGCCCCATCATTGGTGTCAGTGGGAGGAATAGTGCCCCATCATTGGTATCAGTGGGAGGAATAGTGCCCCATGATTGGTATCAGTGGGAGGAATAGTGCCCCATCATTGGTGTCAGTGGGAGGAAAAGTGCCCCATCATTGGTGTCAGTGGGAGGAATAGTGTCCCATCATTGGTGTCAGTGGGAGGAATAGTGTCCCATCATTGGTGTCAGTGGGAGGAATAGTGTCCCATCATTGGTGTCAGTGGGAGGAATAGTGTCCCATCATTGGTGTCAGTGGGAGGAATAGTGTCCCATCATTGGTGTCAGTGGGAGGAATAGTGCCCCATCATTGGTATCAGTAGCAGGAAAAGTGCCCCATCATTGGTGTCAGTGGGAGGAATAGTGTCCCATCATTGGTTTCAGTGGGAGGAATAGTGTCCCATCATTGGTGTCAGTGGGAGGAATAGTGCCCCATCATTGGTGTCAGTGGGAGGAATAGTGCCCCATCATTGGTATCAGTGGGAGGAATAGTGTCCCGTCATTGGTATCAGTGGGAGGAATAGTGCCCCGTCATTGGTGTCAGTGGGAGGAATAGTGCCCCATCATTGGTATCAGTGGGAGGAATAGTGTCCCATCATTGGTGTCAGTGGGAGGAATAGTGCCCCATCATTGGTATCAGTGGGAGGAATAGTGCCCCATCATTAATATCAGTGGGAGGAATAGTGCCCCATTGATGGCGTCTCCACGCTTAGGTGGCAGGGAGGCGTCTAACAGGAAAACCAGGGGGGACAACCTTTCACTGTTTATACCCTACATTTAGTTTTTTATTTATTTCATTACAAGTACTTATATAGCGCGTCAATTTACACAGCGCTGTACATATATATTGTACATTCACATCACTTGGAAAACCCCTTCAACTATCATCAACCATCACCACGGCATTACATTTACATTCCCTCACACTTCTCACTATAAAAAGAAGAATAAAATGAAGAAATAATTGCACCGCCACATCATCCGTCACCAACACCCCGCCTTCTCCTACCCCTCCATATGTCATCCGTCACCAACACCCCGCCTTCCCCCGCCCCTCCATACGTCACCAACACCCGGCTTTTCCCCACCCCTCCATACATCATCCTTCACCAACACCTCGCCTTCCCCTACCCCTCCATACATCATCTGTCACCAACACCCCACCTTCCCCCACCCCTCCATACATCATCCGTCACCAACACCCCGCTTTCCCCCACCCCTCCATACATCATCCATCACCAACACCCCGCCTTCCTCCACCCCTCCATACATCATCCGTTACCGACACCCTGCCTTCCCCCACCCCTCCATACATCATCCGTCACCAACACCTCATCTTCCCCCACCCCTCCATACATCATCCGTCACCAACACCCCGCCTTCCCCCGCCCCTCCATACATCATCCATCACCAACACCTCATCTTCCCCCACCCCTCCATACATCATCCATCACCAACACCTCACCTTCCCCCCACCCTTCCTTACATCATCCGTCACCAACACCCCGCCTTCCCCCACCCCTCCATACATCATCCATCACCAACACCTCATCTTCCCCCACCCCTCCATACGTCATCAACATCCCGCCTTCCCTCACCCCTCCATACATCTGTGACACTCAGACATATATCTGTACAATCGTAATGTGGACACTCACGTGGTGAAGGATAAGCAAATCTCTCTGGATATTTAGTAAGTAAAGTATTTATGTGACTACGACCCACTCCGCTGACACCTACAGAAGAAGCCAGAAGAGAAAACAGAATCCATTGAAGTAGGCGGTTTGTAGACACGCATGATTTCTAGGTGTGACTATTGCATTCGGCTGTCCTGGGTCTCTCTCTCCTCATAGGCTCACTGGCTGTGAGTGACAGTAGTGGGAGCCAATGTCTCCCGCTGCTTTCTCAGCCAATGAGGACAGAGAGACCCATGACAGCCTCTTGCGCACATTGCTGGATCAAAGGGGACTCATGTAAGTATTAGAGGAGCTGGGGGGGGAGCACACAGAACGGTTTTACCTTCATTTGTAGAATGCATAAATGAAAAAATCCTTCAGCCTTTACAGCCACTTGAGGTTAATCTGCTTATATTTTGCCTTTATTGATCCCCACGCCATGCTAATGATTTTTTTTACCTCATTTCTTTCCATACAGTATTAGGGGCCCAGTGATGTCACTGGGTCTCTGTGCTTCTTAATGCAATGCCCATATTCTGTACATATCTTCCTGAAATCCTCACAGCCCCCTGCCTCAGTACTCCACTCAAGAGCCCCAAATATTGATATAAGCAGTGGGCTGTCTCTTGGGAGGAGTTGTACATATATCAAAATGCTGTGATAGGTGGGTGTCAGTCTGGAGAAGTGGGCTGCAATTGCATACAGACTTCTGTAGGCCAACATACAGCACTGGGACAGGTCCATCCAGAGCAAGGATGGGCAACTGTGTCCCCTCCCCCACTACAAAATGCATGTTGTACCGCCCCACATTCATTTTCTGTCCTCCTTGCTCTGCTGTGCCCAGGGCAGTTCCCCCTCCTGCCCACCCCTTGTCCCGGCCCTGCCAACATGTGATACTGAGCCCCCTGATGACTGAAAACGAAAGGAGTGGGCCAGGGCTAGTCAGATTGAGGAGGAAAGGGCTAGATACTGCTGGGAGTCTTTCAGCCAGGAAATGACATGCTGCAATTTCTGATGCACATTGTGAGAAGCTCACAGTGTGCAGTAAAATCAGAGTAAGCCACTTTAGTCCAGAAGGAGAGGAGCCGGTACAACTGAGCGAGACTGAAGGGAAAGGGCAGAATTCAGCTTTAAAACTTGTTTAAAACAGCGGTCACATGATTGGAGGACACAGCGATCACGGAGATCGCCAGGGGCGCACATTTGTATTCTATTAAAAAAAGACATATGTGCTGAAAGTCCGCGCCCTGCGCGCTCCCAGCACACATGTCCGGTACTCACGGAAAGGTCCCGATCTCCTCTTTCGGCACATATCTTTTTTTAATAGAACACAAATGTGCTGCCGCTCAGCGTCTAGGCCCAGATGCCGGAAGGCCACACATTTGCGGTTACCCGGCATGAAGAGGTTATAAAAACCAAAAACAAGTTTTAAAGGTGAACTAAACCCCGCCTCCTGAAACTCTTAAAGGGCCGGGAGGCGCCGGCGTGAAGGGGTTAATACTTAATTTTGGCTCTAAATGATTTCTGTGGCCGGGAATCTTAATAACAGGCTATTGCTGAACACTCCCAGGTTCTGATCTATTCATAGAAAGCAAAAGGGACTCTAATGATCTCAGACTGGCTGACGGTTACGAATGTTCAAGGTTCAGGGAAAAGGTTTTACCTGTAGGGGTGGCTTGCGGTTACTTTGTGTGGGGGAAACCTTCAGCATCACCGTTCCTTTACTTTCTTTCTACAGAAGAAAAAAAAAAAAGAGACATTACAATGCTGCCAGCTTTATTAATAATCCTCCCCACCCGTACAGATCATCTGATATCCAAAATAATTGCATTGCATCTGCCAAGTTTTTACAATCAATAAATGTAATACTGAAAACAAGCAGCACCACAGAAATGCTTTGTGGCTGATGATATTGTAGATTAATAAATTAGTAGACTTAAACCCAAAATTCACAATTACAGTGCAAAATCAAGTCCCAAAGTAATTTCCCAAAAAATTATGCAAAAATAAAATAATCTAAAATATAAATACATCAATCAAATAAAATACAATAAAGTCCCAAAACACAAAGTGTCCAAATGATAAGTCCAAACTAAGATCAGATCTTGATAGGAAGACGCTTCCTACGCTTCTTCTACTTCTTCAGTGGAGTAGGAAGCGTCTTCCTATCAAGATCTGATCTTAGTTTGGACTTATCATTTGGACACTTTGTGTTTTGGGACTTTATTGTATTTTATTTTATTTGATTGATGTATTTATATTTTAGATTATTTTATTTTTGCATAATTTTTTGGGAAATTACTTTGGGACTTGATTTTGCACTGTAATTGTGAATTTTGGGTTTAAGTCTACTAATTTATTAATTATTGGTACTTCAGGGGAAGGATATTGATATGACTTTAAGGAATTTTTGAAGGTTTTTTTTATTTTATGTGTGCTGATTTATATTTATATTATGATATTGTAGATTAACCACTTGCCAACCGCGCTATAGCCAAATGACGGCTACAGTGCGGTTGTCTAATTGTGGGAGGGCGTCATATGACATCCTCCCAGAATCAGCCCTCCCGCACGCCCCCGGCGATCTCCGTGATCGCTGTGTCCTGCGGACACAGCTGATCACGTGAGGTGGCAAAAGGCCAATCACAGCGGCCTTTTACCACGTGATCAGCTGTGTCCGATGACAAAGCAGACCACCGGTAAATGCAGGTTCCGGTTATCGACTGCACTTTCATCACGCTGTCCTAGCGTGAGGAAACTACTGCCAATAAACGGCATTTGTCAGAGGATGGATCGGCACCGATCAAGGCACTGATGAGCAGTACCCTGATGAGCAGAACCCAGCAGTGCCACCCACCTGTGCCCATCAGTGCCACCCACCTGTGCCCATCAGTGCCTAGTAGTGCCACCCACCAGTGTCCAGCAGTGCCACCCATCAGTGCCCTGTAGTGCCGCCAGTCAGTGCCACCTACCAGTGCTCATCATTGTTGCATATCAGTGCAGCATCATCAGTGCCACCTATCTGTGCAACCTATCCGTGCCCATCAGTGCAGACTCATCAACGCACATCAGTGAAGGAGTTTACCTGTTTGCAAAATTTTATAATAGAAACAAAGAAAAACATTTTTTTTTGCCCTTTTTTCACTTATAGCGCAAAAAAAAACACCCAGTGGCGATTAAATGCCACCAAAAGAAAGCTCTATTTGTGTGAAACAAATGATAAAAATTTCATATGGGTGCAGTATTGCATGACCGTGCAATTGTCATTCAAAATGCAACAGCAGTGAAAGCTAAAAATTGGCCTGAGCAGGAAGGGGGTGCAAGTGCCCAGTAGGCAAGGGGTTAATTGGGGCAGCACAGTGGCTAAGTGGTTAGCAGTTCTGCCTAGCAGCACTAGGGTTTCTGGTTTTAATCGGCACCACCTGCCTGGAGTTTGCATGTTCTCCCTGTGCCTGTGTAGGTTTCCTCTGGATAAACCGATTTCCTCCCACACTCCAAAGACATACTGATAGGTTAAATGTCTCCTGTGTAAATTGGCCCTAGTATGTGTATGTATGAATGTGAGTTAGGGACCTTAGATTGTACACCCCTCAATTGTTACGGACTGATGTGATCCTACAGTATATATGTAAAGTGCTAAAGTGCTGCATAAATGGACGGCGCTATATAAGTACCTTTCATAAAATAATTGTTTTGTTTTTTTTGCTCAAGGATTCCAACAGCACACTGGGTTAGCTAAAACAGCACTATAGTTATGTCCTTTCAAGCAGGCTGGCTTCAGTTGAAATCCAACAAAGTCCAATAAAAAAAAAAAAAAAAGGAGTCACAGACACAACTCATTCTTTTTTTGTGCAATTATTTGAGTTTTGAAATGAAACAACATACAGAGAACAGAGCTCAAAGTCCAATGGAACCGTAAATGAGCATTAGGCACGTAAGGGAAGTATGAGCCGCACAATTTTCATAAAGGGCGCAAAACAATGTGAGTGTGGCCATGTCAAAAGTGCCACCAAAGGCTGAACTCAACCTACATACAGACATTAACCTCCTTGGCGGTAATCCCGAGTGTAGCTCGGGGTAAAATTTCAATACCAAGAGCAGTAACCCTGAGCTCCCCCTGAGGGGGTCCCTGCAGCACTTACCTTGTCCTTCGCTCCTGCAGCGTCCCCGGCCATCTCCTCCGGCCGATGCTGGCATCCGGCTTCTGTGTTCCGGTCCCTGTGACGTCGGGACGTACGGGCGCCGGAACCGGCAGGAAATTTGAAATTTTTTAAAAATTTCATTTTTGCTGTCATTGCTGTTTCAATGCATTTCACATACATTTTGTCCCTACTGCTTTGTCCTGCGCCCTGCCTGCATTTTGACTGTTCTTTCTGCCTGGAAACTTATAAACGTCCATGGCGTCCAACTAGCATCCCTTTACGTCAAAAGCGGTTTTAGACCGGCTAGAGAACAGCGATAGTAAATCAGAACCACTTGCAGAATTGAGTGATAATGATTCGTGGGGGAAATTCCTCATCAGACACTGAAAACGATTTTGCGACTGCTCAGCGATGTGCGAATTTGCCTCTGTATTTCAAATTTCAGTGTTTTTGGTTTGATTATATTATTGAATTAAATTTATTATTATTATATTATTATTTTTTATGATTATTTATTAAATTATAATTTATGATTTCGTGTTTCAAGTTTTATCATCCCCGGGATGTTTACTAGACTCTTGTTCAGACAGATTTCAGGGAGTTATTCCTAAAAATTACAGCCTACAATAAAAAAAACTACATATTTCCATGCAAAAAAATGGTTCCGCTTTCAGCACAAAAAATCGGAAAGAATCATACCGCCAGGGAGGTTAACCTCCACTGAGAGACGGTTACTGCAAGGTTCTTTGTTCGGGTGTGGGGGGCAGCACAATAGGGGAGGTCATGAAAGACAAAAAGGTAATCCGCATATTCAGCCACCTTGTGAGTCCACTAATGTTGGGGTTCTGGTGGACGTTAGGCTAAAAAGGAAAAGAGGAGGGGGTGAAAGTGGACAGCCTTGGGGTGTACCGTGCGATAAAGAGAAGTAGGGAGAAACAGCCTCATCGGCAGCAGATGGCGCAGTGCAGAGAGCCCCTATCCATCGGCACATACGTTCGCCAACCCCGATATGTGACAAAGTCGCTGTCAAGGAGTGCCAATCCACTCCAATCCAAGGAGTGCCAAAATGCATCTGCGCTACCTACTGTGTATTCTACAGAAACTCCTAAACCTCCCCAATATCTCATCAAGCCAAAATGCATCTGCGCTACCTACTGTGTATTCTACTGCAACTCCTAAACCACCCCAATATCTCATCAAGCCAAAATGCGTCTCCGTTACCTACTGTGTATTCTACAGAAACTCCTAAACCTCCCCAATATCTCATCAAGCCAAAATGCGTCTGCGCTATCTACTGTGTATTCTGCAAGAACTCCTAAACCTCCCCAATATCTCATCAAGCCAAAATGCGTCTGCGCTACCTACTGTGTATTCTACAGAAACTCCTAAACCTCCCCAATATCTCATCAAGCCAAAATGCGTCTGCGTTACCTACTGTGTATTCTGCAAGAACTCCTAAACCTCCCCAATATCTCATCAAGCCAAAATGCGTCTGCGTTACCTACTGTGTATTCTGCAAGAACTCCTAAACCTCCCCAATATCTCACCAAGCCAAAATGCATCTGCGCTATCTACTGTGTATTCTGCAAGAACTCCTAAACCTCCCCAATATCTCATGAAGCCAAAATGCCAGAAACGGCATGTTTGTGCCCGTGCAGTGACATGCGTTTTTTTTACATGCATTTGCAGTGCATTGTTTTCCTGAGCTTGCATTTCCTCTCCAGTCACTTTCGGCATCTTTTTTTTGGGGGCTTTTATATGCACTGCATTTACATGCATTTGTTTCTGTGCATTTGAAGTGCAGAAAAATTCTGGTAACTGTACTATTTTTCATTGCAGTAGTGTAAGCTATGCCCATAGGATAACCTGTTTTTTCTACGGTCTATGCAGTGATGCATCCCACTGCGTCCAGTGTGAATGGAGGCCCTACAAAACCAACGAGTCCCAAAGCTGGACTATACATCAGGTAGAAGATAAGGCTGCAGACCAACTAATCAGGGACTTCAGCACTTCTCTTTCTGTAATTGCACAACGCAGTCTGGTGTCCCTGTTTTATGTAGACTAACCACAAATATCAATGATTCTATCCCGGCCTCTCCCACCCTACTGGACATGGAGGAACCCTTGAAACAACTTTCAGGTCTCAGGGAACTTCTGCCTATAATTACTATATCTACAACTCAGGGTACTTTAGCATGGTGGCCAGCGGGAAGAGCGCCCTCCTGACACTGGTGGGGCCAGGAGGAAGAACGCCCTCCTTACAATGGTGGCTAGAGAGAACGTCCACGTTACGCTGGTGGCCACTGGGAGGAGCGCCCTCCTTACGCTGCTGGCCACTGGGAAAAGCGCCCTCCTTACACTGGTGGCCACTGGGAAGAGCGCCCTCCTTACGCTGCTGGCCACTGAGAAGAGCGCCCTCCTTACGCTGCTGTCCACTGAGAAGAGCGCCCTCCTTACGCTGCTGGCCACGGGGAACAGCGCCCTCCTTACGCTGCTGGCCACGAGGAACAGCGCCCTCCTTACACTGCTGGCCACGGGGAACAGCGCCCTCCTGACACTGGTGGGGCCAGGGGGAAGAGCGCCCTCCTGACGCTGGTGGGGCCAGGGGGAAGAGCGCCCTCCTGACGCTGGTGGGGCCAGGGGGAAGAGCGCCCTCTTGACGCTGGTGGGGCCAGGGGAACGAGCGCCCTCCTGACGCTGGTGGGGCCAGGGGGAAGAGCGCCCTCCTGACGCTGGTGGGGCCAGGGGGAAGAGCGCCCTCCTGACGCTGGTGGGGCCAGGGGGAAGAGCGCCCTCCTGACGCTGGTGGGGCCAGGGGGAAGAGCGCCCTCCTGACGCTGGTGGGGCCAGGGGGAAGAGTGCCCTCCTGACGCTGGTGGGGCCAGGGGGAAGAGCGCCCTCCTTCAGAGTCAGAGACACTATACACTCGCCCCTCATACTACACGGATGCAAAAGTATTGATTAAAAATTCGGTCTATCAGTAACTTTTATTTAGGTATGATGGATCGCCAGCAAGCGATTGATCATCAAACAGATGCAACACATGCAGTATTGTTCTAATACAAAACTGACTGCAAATGTCAATAAAAAAGATTTATCGGTAACAAAGGCCTCATTCACAGCGGTGTACTGAACTGCACACTCGGGCGAAGGGCCGTGTTTGCCCGCAGGGGACGCACAGGGGGTTCCATGCATCCCATTCAGGTCTATTGGGACACAGCAGCTCTACGAACACAGCGACTCGTCCCAATCTGATTGCGGTGAGGGGATCCACACCCACACAACTGTCCAATTGGGTTGTCTGTGCAGCCGCTGCGTCCCAGGAGATGAATAAAACGATGGAACACATACGCCGTTCTTCCTCATGTTGTGACGGACTAAAAATATCGATCGAAAATACGATCTGTCAGAAACATGAGTAACAATCCGATAGCCCTAAGGGGACCCACAAAACAGTCACATTGGGTTGTCTGTGCAGCCGTCGCATCCTGAGAGATCAAATCGATGCAAAACATGCAACATTCTTCCATACGGTGCGACATCGCTTACAAATGCGGCGGCAAGTCGGCTCTCCAGCGCTAGATCATGTACCGAGAATGTGATCTAGCGCTTCTGGGTAGGGGGGCACACATGCCAACCCTGCTGTGCTGTGATTAGATAAAGCATGAGCCGATCAGCAGGTCATGGCCAATGACTGACAGCCAGGACCCGAAGATTGTCAAAGACACCAACAGGACAGACCTCGGTGTATGTAAACAATACACAGCTATGCCCTGACAGTGGGGATGTGCCGATTTTTTGCTGCGCTGCAAAGCAGGGAATAAAAACCAGATCATCCCCTAGTAAAAGTACACACGCAAAGCACCGGCATACGCTTTACCCTTTGATCGCCCCTAGAAGTTAACCCCTTCCCAGCCACTATCAGTGTATACTGTATAGTATCACTGTTTCTCACAAAGTGTCAGTACGCCCTGGTTCACACCAGATCCGACTTTGAAACCTGTGACCTTACTTAAAGTGTTACAAAACCCACAACAGTAAAAACAGTCTGTATACGCACTAAAGCATGCTGGTTATGCTCACTGTGGGACCTATTGTCCCACAGTGTAAAACCGCTGTTTGATCCTGTCTTCTCTGATCCTCCCCTTCTTCCACTGAACCCCTCATCTCCTGACAGGACCGTGTGGAGTCACTCTGCACATGCTCAGTTTGGTGTGCATTGCTAGAGATTTTATTTTCTTGGGAGAGTGCATGTGATCAGCACAGGGCCAATAAGCACTGTCCAGAAAGAGGTCAGGGGTCCTGCATCCACCTAGAGAATGTAAACTCCTCCAACAAGCTTTAACCAGTGCTCTGCTGGTCACTGATAGAAGACACAAGACTGCTATATACGGGTGAAACTCGAAAAATTAGAATATTGTGCAAAAGTTCATTTATTTCAGTGCAGCAACTTAAAAGGTGAAACTAATATATGAGACTCATTACATGCAAAGCAAGATAGTTCAAGCCGTGATTTGTCATCATTGTGATGATTATGGCTTACAGCTCATGAAAACCCCAAATCCACAATCTCAGAAAATGAGAATATTCCATGCAATCAATGAAACAAGGATTGTACATAGAACAATATCGGACCTCTGAAAAGTAGAAGCAGCACATGTACTCAGTACTTGGTTTGAGCCCCTTTTGCAGTAATTACTGCCTCAATGCGGCGTGGCATGGAAGCTATCAGCCTGTGGCACTGCTGAGGTGTTAGGGAAGACCAGGATGCTTCAATAGCGGCCTTCAGATCTTCTGCATTGTTCGGTGTCATGTCTCTCATCTTTCTCTTGGCAATGCCCCATAGATTCTCTATGGGGTTCAGGTCAGGTGAGTTTGCTGGCCAATCGAGCACAGTAATCCCACGGTCATTGAACCAGGTTTTGGTGCTTTTGGCAGTGTGGGAGGTGCCAAGTCCTGCTGGAAAATGAAGTCAGCATCCCCATAAAGCTCGTCTGCGGAAGAAAGCATGAAGTGCTCCAAAATCTCCTGGTAGACGGCTGCGGTGACCCTGGACTTAATGAAGCACAGTGGACCAACACCAGCAGATGACATGGCTCCCCAAATCAACACAGACTGTGGAAACTTCACACTGGACTTCAAGCATCTTGCAGTGTGTGCCTCTCCATTCTTCCTCCATACTCGGGGTCCTTGGGCCTCTCCATTCTTCCTCCATACTCTGGGTCCTTGGGCCTCTCCATTCTTCCTCCATACTCGGGGTCCTTGGGCCTCTCCATTCTTCCTCCATACTCGGGGTCCTTGGGCCTCTCCATTCTTCCTCCATACTCTGGGTCCTTGGGCCTCTCCATTCTTCCTCCATACTCTGGGTCCTTGGGCCTCTCCATTCTTCCTCCATACTCGGGGTCCTTGGGCCTCTCCATTCTTCCAAAAATACTCGGGGTCCTTGGGCCTCTACATTCTTCCAAAAATACTCTGGGTCCTTGTGCCTCTCCATTCTTCCTCCATACTCGGGGTCCTTGTGCCTCTCCATTCTTCCTCCATACTCGGGGTCCTTGGGCCTCTCCATTCTTCCTCCATACTCGGGGTCCTTGGGCCTCTCCATTCTTCCTCCATACTCGGGGTCCTTGGGCCTCTCCATTCTTCCTCCATACTCGGGGTCCTTGGGCCTCTCCATTCTTCCTCTATATTCGGGGTCCTTGGGCCTCTCCATTCTTCCTCCATACTCGGGGTCCTTGGGCCTCTCCATTCTTCCTCCATACTCGGGGTCCTTGGGCCTCTCCATTCTTCTTCCATACTCGGGGTCCATGGGCCTCTCCATTCTTCCTCCATACTCGGAGTCCTTGTGCCTCTCCATTCTTCCTCCATACTCGGGGTCCTTGTGCCTCTCCATTCTTCTTCCATACTCGGGGTCCTTGGTTTCCAAATGAGATGCAAAAGTTGCTCTCATCATAAAAGAGGACTTTGGACCACTGAGCAACAGACCAGGTCTGTTTTTCTTTAGCCCAGGTAAGACGCTTCTGACATTGTTTGTTGTTCAGGAGCAGCTTGACAAGAGGAATACGACATTTGAAGCCCATGTCCAGGATCCATCTGTGTGTGGTGGCTCTTGATGCACTGACTCCAGCCTCAGTCCACTCCTTGTGAAAGTCCCCAACACTTTTGAATGGCCTTTTCCTGACAATCCTCTCCAGGCTGCGGTCATCCCTGCTGCTTGTGCACCTTTTTCTTCCACACGTCTCCCTTCCACATAACTTTCTATTAATGTGCTTTGATACAGCACTTTGGGAACATCCAACTTCTTCTGCAATGACCTTTTGAGGCTTTCCCTCCTTATGGAGGGTGTCAATGATGGTTTTCTGCACAACTGTCAGGTCAGCAGTCTTTCCCATGATTGTGATTCCTACTGAACCAGACTGAGAGACCATTTAAAGGCTCAGGAACCCTTTGCAGGTGTTATGGCTTAATTATCTGATTAGAGTGGGACACTTTGAGCCGAGAATATTCCACCTTTTTGCAATATTCTCATTTTCTGAGATTGTGGATTTGGGGTTTTCATGAGCTGTAAGCCATAATCATCACAATGATGACAAATCATGGCTTGATCTATCTTGCTTTGCATGTAATGAGTCTCATATATTAGTTTCACCTTTTAAGTTGCTGCACTGAAATAAATGAACTTTTGCATGATATTCTAATTTTATGAGTTTCACCTGTACTGCTGATGAGAAAAGGTGTTTATCAGTTTATATTTACTAAATTAATTGCAATTTCATGTTATGTGTACTGTGGGAGACTAGATATAGTGAGTGCGGGGTCCGGGGAGAGCGGATATAGTGAGTGCGGGGTCCGGGGAGACTAGATATAGCGAGTGCGGGGTCCGGGGAGAGCGGATATAGTGAATGTGGGGTCCGGGGAGACTAGATATAGCGAGTGCGGGGTCCGGGGAGAGCGGATATAGTGAGTGCGGGGTCCAGGGAGAGCGGATATAGTGAGTGCGGGGTCCGGGGAGAGCGGATATAGTGAATGCGGGGTCCGGGGAGAGCGGATATAGTGAATGCGGGGTCCGGGGAGAGCGGATATAGTGAGTACGGGGAGAGCGGATATAGTGAGTGCGGGGTCCGGGGAGAGCGGATATAGTGACTGCAGAGTCTGGGGAGAGCGGATATAGTGAATGCAGGGTCTGGGGAGAGCGGATATAGTGAATGCAGGGTCCGGGGAGAGCGGATATAGTGAATGCAGGGTCCGGGGAGAGCGGATATAGTGAATGCGGGGTCCGGGGAGACCAGATATAGTGAATGCGGGGTCCGGGGAGAGCGGATATAGTGAATGCGGGGTCCGGGGAGACCAGATATAGTGAATGCGGGGTCTGGGGAGAGCGGATATAGTGAATGCAGGGTCCGGGGAGAGCGGATATAGTGAGTGCTGGGTCCGGGGAGAGCGGATATAGTGAATGCAGGGTCCGGGGAGAGCGGATATAGTGAATGCAGGACCCAAGGTTTAGTAACACTTTAACCACCTTCCGCCCGCCCTATAGTACAATGATAGGCGCAAGCTGGTTCTCTTGTTCTGATAGGACGTCCTACCATTCTCACTGCGCATGCGTGGCTCAGGGAGCGCGCAGCGCGAGATCACTGAAAGAGCCAAAGATGTTGGCTCGGTCATGTGATCAGCTGTGTCCAATCACAGCTGATCACATGCAAACACGGAAATGTCGGTTATCGGCATTTCTCTCCTCTCGAGCTGTCACGCTGACAGTTCGAGAGGAGAGACGGTAATCGGCTTTCCACGGAGGGGACATTTACACTGATCATCAGGGCACAGTGTGCCCTGATGATCAGTGTGGCCCCAGAAGTGCCACCTGTCAGTGCTCATCAGTGCCAGTGCCTACCAGTGCACATCAATGCCACATATCAGTGCCCATCTGAGCTGCCTTTCAATGTCACCCATCAGTGCCAGTCAGTGCCACCTATCAATGCCAATCAGTGCCACCTATAAGTGCCAAATATCAGTGCTGCCTTTCAGTGCCCATCTTATTTACAAGCTTGTATAACAAAAACTAAGAAAAAACTTTTTTTTTTTTCAAAATTTTCTGTGGTTCTTGGTTTAAGAAAACAAAAAATCCCGGAGGTGATTAAATACTACCAAAAGAAAGCTCTGTCTCAAAAAAATGATAAAAATGTCATATGGGTACAATGTTGCATGACCGCGCAATTGTCAAAGTGTGACAGAACTGAAAGCTGGAAATTGGCCTGGGCAGGAAGGGGGTATAAGTGCCCTGTAGGCTAGTGGTTAAAGTTGCACAAATTTCAAAGCCGCATGTCAGTGTGACTTCAGGAGCAACTTGGCAGACACCTGTACAACTTCAGGCACACATGTCTAGGCAAGTCGCAAAACAGAGCAGGAACATTTCCCCAATCCCCCCCAAATCGCTGTGGCACCGCAAAGTCAGAGTCGCACCGATTTGAACGGTTCTGTTGCTGGCAACAGGGTGCGACTTGTCATGTGGATTGAAACTGTCAAATCGCATAACAATCGCCCCGTGTGAACCAGGGCTTAGTGGGGTTTATTTATTAAAGCCGTTTTACTCAGCATCTGGTGCATCTGTGAAAAAACATGAAAGCTGATTGATTTCCATGCAGACGTGCAGGAGATTCTGAGTGAACCAGCTTCAGTAAATAAGCCCCAGTGTCAGACTGACTGCCGCACTATTACACATCCAGCTTTAACCACTGACGACCGGGCTAGAGCTGACTGATGGCTACAACGCGGTCGTCTAGTTCTGAGAGGGAGTCACATGACGTCCTCCAGAACCACACCTCCCGTGCGCCCCAGGCGAGCTCTGTGATCGCTGTGTCCGTCAAGACACAGCTAACCACGACATGGTAAAGGGCCAATCACAGTATCCCTTTTACCATGTGATCAGCTGTGCCCAATGAAATAGCTGATCATAATGAAAATACAGTGGCTGGTGATTGGCTGCACTTTCCTCCCACTGCCAGAGTGGTGAGAGAGGAGAGCCGGTGATCGGCACATGTATTTAAAAAACCAGAGGCAGTCAGTGCAGCCCCAACAGTGTCCATCGGTGCCGCCGGTCAGGGGCCATCGGTGCCGCCTATCAGTGTAGCCTCATCAGCGAAGGAGAAAAAACACCCGTTTGCAAAATTTTATAACAGTAACAAAGAAAGAAAAAGGTTTTTTTTCAAAATGTTTTGTCTTTTTTGTTTGTTTAGCAAAAATAAACACACCCCTGCGGTGATTAAATACCACCAAAAGAAAGCTCTGACTCAAAAAAATTATAAACGTTTCATATGAGTACAGTGTTGCATGACCGCGCAATTGTCATTCAAAAGGCGACAGCGCTGAAAGCTAACAGGAAGGGGGTTGAAGTGGCCGGTACTGAAGTGGTTAAGTCACTGATCGCCGCCATTACTATATTAAAGCGGAGTTCCACTCACCTGTCAAAAAATAAAAGTCAGCAGCTACAAAAAAACTGTAGCTGCTGACTTTTAAAAAACAGCCACTTACCTGTCCCACGATCCTGCGGTGTGTCCCCCGCAGACCGTTTCACCGGGCGTCTTTGATTCCAGGAGGCCGGCATCTTCAGTGTGGGCACCCGGCTGTGACTGCTTGTGGCTGCACAGCTGGGTACCCACCGCGCATGCGCGAGTAGCGCTGCGCTTCATGGATGGTCCTGTAGTCTTCTGGGACCTGTCACGTGTCCCAAAAGACTACAGGGAGGGAGGACACCTTCCGTTTCTGATCGCCTAAGCGGTCGGATCGGAAGTGGGAGCGTGTACCTGTCAAATTCGGGTACCTGCTCCCACCCCAGCCCCCTAAGGTGCCAATCCTTGATGTGGAGTGGGGGAGAAGTCCTTACCCTTTTGGGTGGAGCTCCGCTTTAAAAAAAAAACAAAACAAAACAAAAAAAAAAAAAACAATTCCTGTACAATTACGAGGTTTGCAGACGCCACAACTTTCCCACAAACTATCAATGTACATTTACTGGGATTTTTTTTTCTTACCAAAGACATGGAGCGGAATACATTTTTGGCCTAAATTTGTGAAAAAAATTTAAATTTAGAAAAAAAAAAAAAAAAAATTTATATCAGAAAGTAGTATATATATAATTTTTTTTCAAAATCTTCAATCTTTTTTTTCGTTTGTGTTGCAAAAAATAAAACAACCCAGCGGCAATTAAAAACCACCATAAGAAATCTCTGTATGTCTCAGAAAAAAACAAAACAAAAAAAAGATAAACATTTCATATGGGTACAGTGTTGCATGACCGCTCAATTGTCATTCAAAGGGTGACAGCGCTGAAAGCGGACAATGGGCCTGGGCAGGAAGGGGGTGGAAGCGCCCGGTGGGCAGGAAGGGGGTAGAAGCGCCCGGTAGGCAGGAAGGGGGTAGAAGCGCCCTGTAGGCAGGAAGGGGGTAGAAGTGTCCTTTAGGCAGGAAGGGGGTAGAAGTGTTCTGTAGGCAGGAAGGGGGTAGAAGTGTCCTGTAGGCAGGAAGGGGGTAGAAGCGCCCTGTAGGCAGGAAGGGGGTAGAAGTGCCCGGTAGGCAGGAAGGGGGTAGAAGTGTCCTGTAGGCAGGAAGGGGGTAGAAGTGTCCTGTAGGCAGGAAGGGGGTAGAAGCGTCCTGTAGGCAGGAAGGGGGTAGAAGCGCCCTGTAGGCAGGAAGGGGGTAGAAGCACCCTGTAGGCAGGAAGGGCGTAGAAGTGCCCGGTAGGCAGGAAGGGGGTAGAAGTGTCCGGTAGGCAGGAAGGGGGTAGAAGTGCCCGGTAGGCAGGAAGGGGGTAGAAGTGCCCGGTAGGCAGGAAGGGCGTAGAAGTGCCCGGTAGGCAGGAAGGGGGTAGAAGTGCCCTGTAGGCAGGAAGGGGGTAGAAGTGCCCGGTAGGCAGGAAGGGCGTAGAAGTGCCCGGTAGGCAGGAAGGGGGTAGAAGTGCCCTGTAGGCAGGAAGGGGGTAGAAGTGCCCTGTAGGCAGGAAGGGGGTAGAAGTGCCCTGTAGGCAGGAAGGGGGTAGAAGTGCCCGGTGGGCAGGAAGGGGTTGGAAGCGCCCGGTGGGCAGGAAGGGGTTGGAAGCGCCCGATGCTGAAGGGGTTAAGTCGCTAATCGCCATCATCACTAGTATATAATATATAAAATTCCTGTACAGATCACGAGGGTTGCAGACGCCACAACTTTCCCACAAACTGATTAATATACATTTATTGGGAATTGATTTTACCGAAGACACAGAGCAGAATACTTTGGGGGCCTAAATTTATGAAGGAATTTGATTTTTTTAAATTTTTTTCATTGCAAATGTTTTATAGCAGAACATAGGAAATATATATTTAAAAGTTTTCGGAGTTTTTTTCATTTATATAACCCCCCCCTCCCCCAAGGTGATAAAATACCTCAAAGAGAAGCTCTACTTGTGTGGACAGAAATGAGAGACATTTGTCAGATCCGGGAATGCAGAATTCCCCTCCACCACACAACATCCGGGGACTCCTCCTCCTCCTGGGACATGAGGTAATGCTGGGACTAGTAGTTCTTCAGAAGCCCGATGGGAGATGTTAGCCCCGCCCCTCAATCTGGTCTCGGTTGAGTTCCCGCCTCCTTGTTGAGCCATGACTGGATTTCGGCTGCCAGCCACCGCCATTCCCTTCCCGCCAATTCCCTTGTTTAGAGAAAGTGTCCCGGAAAGGAAGTGATGTCATCGTTCTCCCGGCGCCATCTTTGTTGATGGCTAGTGCCGATTTATCATCTGTATTTTCTAAATTACAGGAATTTATCGCACTAATTCTGAAGTTCGCAGTAATGTGACCCCCGACTGACGACCCACAGGAGAAGATATGAGGAGAGGTGGGAATGCTGGGACATGTAGTCCATATACAGCGAATCCTTCATAGAGGTGTCTGGGGAGACCGGGACATGCTGGGACATGTAGTCCATACGGAGAATCTTATATAGAGGTCTATGGAGAGCAGGGCATGCTGGGACATGTAGTCCATACAGAGAATCCACCTTAGAGGTCTATGGGGAGAGTGGGACATGCTGGGACATGTAGTCCGTACATAGAGAATCCTCCAAAGAGATGTATGGGGAGAGCAGGACATGTAGTCCATAGAAAGAATACTCCATAGAGGTCTATGTGGAAAGCGGGGCATGTAGTCCATAAACAGAGAATCCTCCATAGAGGTCTATGAGGAGAGTGTGGCATGCTGGGACATGTAGTCTATACAGAGAATCCTCCATAGAGGTGTATGGGGAGAGCGGGGCATGCTGGGACATGTAGTCCATACACAGAGAGTCCCCCATAGAGGTCTTTGGGGAAAGCGGGGCATGCTGGGACATGTAGTCCATACACAGAATCCTCCATAGAGGTCTTTGGGGAAAGCGGGGCATGCTGGGACATGTAGTCCATACACAGAATCCTCCATAGAGGTGTATGGGGAGAGCGGGGCATGCTGGGACATGTAGTCCACACAGAGAATCCTCCATAGAGGTGTATGGGGAGAGCGGGGCATGCTGGGATATGTAGTCTGTACACAGAGAATCCTCCATAGAGGTGTATGGGAAGAGCGGGGCATGCTGGGACATGTAGTCCATACACAGAGAATCCTCCATAGAGGTCTATGGGGAGAGCGGGGCATGCTTGGACATGTAGTCCGTACACAGAGAATCCTCCATAGAGGTCTATGGGGAGAGTGTGGTCCATACACAGAGAATCCTCCATAGAGGTGTATGGGGAGAGTGGGACATGTAGTCCGTACACAGAGAATCCTCCATAGAGGTGTATGGGGAGAGCAGGGCATGATGGGACATGTAGTCCGTACACAGAGAATCCTCCATAGAGGTCTATGGGGAGAGTGTGGTCCATACACAGAGAATCCTCCATAGAGGTGTATGGGGAGAGTGGGACATGTAGTCCGTACACAGAGAATCCTCCATAGAGGTGTATGGGGAGAGCGGGGCATGCTGGGACTACATACAGAGAATCCTCCACAGAGGTGTATGGGGAGAGCGGGGCATGCTGGGACATGTAGTCCGTACAGAGAATCCTCCAAAGATGTATGGGGAGAGCGGGGCATGCTGGGACATGTAGTCCATACACAGAGAGCCCTCTAGTGTGAAATCTGCACATGGAGAGATGAAATAGTAGGCCGCAGTGTTCACAATAAACATTACAAGTATTAAAAAAATGAAATAAATAGATGAACAATCCTCTGCTCTGTATACAACATTCTCCTAGATCTGATCATCTTTATTGCATCCAATAGGAAATATTCCAGATATTCCATATATAGTGCTGAGTTCTATAGGATGTCATTATAAGGAATGAATAGGATCCTATCCAGCTCTGCTGATGGTAATATAAATGTATATAATAATAGGAGGCGCCTTCCTCTACTCACTTCAAGAATTCATTATATAACCAAAATAACCCAGTGATTCCAATAATGTGTCACTGGCCCTTTAAGATGTTGTTTTTGTAAACACTCTCTCTCTCCCTTCCCCTCTAGCTCTCTCTTGCTCCCCCCCCCCCTCTCTCTCTCTCTTTCGTTTTTTCCCCACTCTCTCTCTTGTGCTCGCCCTTCTCCTCTCCCTTTTCACTCTGGCGCTCGCCATTCTCCTCTCTGTCTCTCTTGTGCTCGCCCTTCTCCTCTCTGTCTCTCGCTCGCCCTTCCCCTCTAGCTCTATCTCTCTCACTCACCCTTCCTCTCTCTCGCCCTTTCCCTCTCTCTCTCTCTCTTGTGCTCGCCCTTCTCCTCTCTGTCTCTCTTGCACTCGCCCTTCTCCTCTCTGTCTCTCGCTCACCCTTCCCCTCTCTCTCTCTCTCTCGCCCTTCCCCTCTAGCTCTATCTCTCTCACTCACCCTTCCTCTCTCTCTCGCCTTTTCCCCCTCTCTCTCTCCCCCTCTCTTGCGCTCGCCCTTCTCCTCTTGGTCTCTCGCTCGCCCTTCCCCCCCCCATCGCTCGCCCTCTCTCTCTCTCTCGCCCTTCCTCTCTCTCTTACCCTCTCTCTCTCTCCCTTTCCCTCTCTCTCTCTCACCCTTCCCCCCTCTCTCTCTCGCCCTTCTCCTCTCTTTCTCACTGTGATCACATGACCAGATTTGACCTTTCAGCGCAGCAGTGCAGAGGCTCTCAGTTTGAGTTTCTTCTTGTCAGAGTCAGACACTTTCTGAAAAGCTCCTGATAAGTTCTCATTCTATTACAAGACTTAGTGATCAGCGAGTGCAGATTTTCTATTTTTTGTAAATTTTCTGTACTAATTTAGTGGCAGTTTGCCATCTATATAAAAATGAGGCAGCAGATCCTCACCGTGTTTCTTACCCTGCTGTTTACATGTGGAAGAAAAAGATACGTCCCCGACCACTCTCCAGAGATCCCGATACACCTGAATGAGAACATCGATGGAAAGGTGCAGCAAGTGGAAGAATTAGTCAGAGAAACGAAAAATGACCCCCCAGAGATCCATATGATAGAGGAGGAGAATGTGAACACAATGGGGGGCCTGGGGGGATTCTATGGATTTTTAATACAATCATCCCGTGGTTAGAAAAACAATATGTCATCCAAGAGGCCCCAGAAATCCACATTCCGGTGATGGAAAAGAACATCAAGATAATGGAGGAGAAAGTGGAGGAAAAGGCCAGAGAAAGTGAAGATGACCCCCCAGAGATCCACAGGCCAGTGAAGGAGGAGAGCAGCAAGTCACCAGAGCAGCGAGTGGACGATATGGACAGAGAAAGGGAAAATGACCCCCCAGAGATCCATGTGAAGACAACGGAGGGGCCAGGGAAGATTTCATGGCTTTTTAATACATTTATCACATGGTTAGGAAAGCAAAATGTCAGCCAAGAGCCCCAGAGATTCACATGCCGGTGAAGGAAGAGATTACCAAGTCACCGGAGCTGCAAGTGGAGAAAGAGGTCAGAGAAAGGGACGATGACCCGATGACTCCCCAGAGATCCGCATGATAGAGGAGGAGAATGTGAAGACAATGGGGGGGGCCTGGGGAGATTCTATGGATTTTTAACAAGTTCTTCCAATGGTTAAGAAAGCAAAAAGTCCACCAAGAGCCCCCAGAGATTCACATGCCACACTAAGTCAACAGAGCAGCGAGTGGAGAAAGAGGTCAGAGAAAGGGAAGATGACCCCCCAGAGATCCACAAGCTGGAGAAAGAAGAGCATGTGAAGTAAGCGGAGCACCAAGTGGAAGATTTGAACAGAGAAAGGGAAAATGACCACCCAGAGAGACACGTTAATACAACGGAGGGGCCAGCGGGAATTCTATGGACTTGTAACAAATTTTTCCAATGGTTAAGCAAAATGTCTGCCAAGAGCCCCCAGAGATTCACATGCCCGTAAAGGAAGAGATTACCAAGTCACCAGAACAGCAAGAGGAGGAAAAGGTCAGAGAAAGGGAAAATGACCCCCAGAGATCCGGTGAAGCAGTTGAACATCAAATCAACAGAGCAGCAAGTGGACGATTCTGTCAGAGAAACCGCAAAAGAGCCGCCAGAACCCTCCAGCTGGTGTTCATTACTGACCACCACTGCATACTGGTTTCAGATCATACTCCTGATAAGTGCCATCATTCTGAATTACATCCTGCACAGAAACTACCTGGCCCTGACAGTAGGACAATATTTGGTTTTCCAGAAGCTGATTGAACTCATTCAGGAAGGACTGGGCAACTTCAATTACCACTGGTCCAGCGATGGGGCGGCCTTAGAGAATGGAGACCCATCCCTGCTTACAAATATTGATGCAGAATATTGCTGGTCAGAATCCTTTCATTTTGTTCTCTTAATGCTGGTGGGGCTGCTCATATCATTGCTTGTAATGCTGCTGATGGTGATTAACCGGGTGCTGGACCTAATCTTCCCACCACCAAATACCAACATGACTGAACCGAGTGATCACAGCACTGAATCAAGTGATGAATCATTTGATGACTACACCCCACCAACAATGGAGGAACGCAGTAACAAAATCATGGATAACATTGTCTATTAGTACCCCCATAAGCCTAGGACGTAACTGAAGGTAAGACATGTTTGAATATTTTGATACCTTACACCCAATTCACAAAACTTACACAAAAGGAGAATGATCTTGAATGGCCTCTAGAACTTTTGGCGTCCTTCAAGGGCCAGCGCTCTCAATGAATAGATGCCTGCTTTTTGCAACTCTTTGCCTTGTCTCCAGTGTGGCTGGTACACACCAATGCATTGCAGTGTTGCGCAGGCGGTGTGCGCTGAAATTAGGTATGCCTGGCCACACTTTTTTCCAGTGCAGCAGTCACCTCGCACTGGCCGATAGAACTTTATGAAATGTTACTGTGTGACATTTTAATAAAGTTCCTAAAAAATGAACAGCGTGATGCGCAGGGATCGGCGCATCAGCACTGCAAGGCACACGTTTGTTGCTCATGCCTATCGATGGAGAACATCTCTACGGGACCTCTAACCCAAACCCTGACCCTCAGACAACTTCACAAAGTATGTCAGTGGTGGTAAGAGTTCTCTTTTCCCCAGCAGAAAAAGCCTGGACCTCAAGCTGTCACAATCCTTGGGCCTCTAATCCCCCAGACCTGTAGACAGGTCCTACTGAACATCTTGAAGGGATGTCCCCACTTTACAGAGTGGGGGGACCATCTGTTGCCCTTTGCAGACACTCTGTTAGCATGTATCTCGGACACTTGTGTAAGGGACATGGTGTCCATGGGCTACAAGCTAGAGTTCTGCTCTCTGCCCCCTAACCACCCCCCCACTTCATGTCATCCAACCTGTAGGGGTCTCTGTACAGACTAGCAGTCCTCTATGCTGCTCCTGCAGATCTGTTTTACCAACAATAGAAAGTTTTCTGTGGTTTTAATCCAACATTTTCATTCTTCTAATACCAAAAGGATGCATGTGCGAGCCGTGCTGCGCTCAATGAATGTTCCTCGCAGCCTTTTGGGAGCTGTGACGTGTCCCAGAAGGCTGCAGGCAGGGAGGGGGTGAGAGGAGAACTTCTGGTGGATCCTCCGTGGCTATCCAGCCGGACGTGAGAGCGAGAGTCTGTCAAAACCAGGTACCCGCTCCCCCCACAAAAAAAGTGTCCAAAAGGTAGTAGAGGAGGGGGGAATGAGGCAGAAAAGCAGAATTTTCCCTTTTGGGTGACGTTCCGCTTTAAGCGTTTGTAATGTTTAAAAAAACATGTAGCTTTACAAACATGTTCTACTTACCTGCTCTGTAATGGTTTTGCATAGAGCAGCCCCAATCCTCCTGTCCTTGGGTTCCCTGTCAGCGCTCTTGTCTTCCCCCCCCCTTGCTGAATGCATCCCATAGCAATCCATTTGCTATAGGGGGACTAATGGAGGCTCGATCCCGAGCCGAACTCTTCGTATCCATTGACACAAGGAGTGTGGATCAAACCGCCCCCCCCCGCCTCCCCCACTGGCTATGACTGACAACAGCAAGAGCCGATTGCTCCCGCTGCTGTCTCCGTTCCTGTGAGGGGAGAGAGAGCAAAAAGAGCCTCTGCCCTCGGGCACAGCGCTGGATAGAGATCAGGCTCATGTAAATATAGGGGGAGTGGCGGGGGGGGGCTAACTTATGCAGAAAATGCATTCAGGTAAAAAAAAACCTTCAGCCTTTTCTGCCTTGCAGCACCGGGGTCCTTGATTCAAACCCTGACCAGGACCCTACCTGCATGGAGTTTGCATGTTCTCCCAGGGTTTCCTCCCACACTTCAAAGACATACCTTGCGTTGGTGGTGCAGTGGTGAGCATAGCTGTTTTTCCAGCAGCTGACCCGGGTTCAATTCCCGGCCAACGTAATCTCCAAGAAGGCTGCCTTGCTAACTAAGCCTTTCGAGTCCCCAGAGAGAAACGTGCTATACAAAATAAATGTTGAAGAAAATTGAAGGAAGATTTTTTAATCAGAGCATCAGTCTAGCATCAAGTCAATGAAACTCCTGGGATATTGATCTGGTCAGGTAAGTAACAGAGGTGGTTGTTCATCAGTTTCAGCTGCTTTGGTGTTCATGAAATTAACAACAGGTGCACTAGATGGGAAACAATGAGAAGACCCTCAAAACAGGAATGGTTTTACAGGTGAAGGCCACTGACATTTTTTCCCTACTCATCTTTTCTGACTGTTTTTCACTAGTTTTGCATTTGGCTCGGGTCAGTGTCACTACTGGTAGCATGAGGCCATACCTGGACCCTACAGAGGTTACACAGGCAGTCCAACTCCTCCAGGATGGCACATCAATACATTGCCAGAAGGTTTGCTGTGTCTCCCAGCACAGTCTCAAGAGCATGGAGGAGATTCCAGGAGACAGGCAGTTACTCTAGGAGAGCTGGACAGGGCTGTAGAAGGTCCTTAACCCATCAGCAGGACCGGTATCTGCTCCTTTGTGCAAGGAGGAACAGCATGAGCACTGCCAGAGCCCTACAAAATGACCTACAGTAGGCCACTGGCATGAATGTCTCTGACCAAACAATCAGAAACAGACTTCATGAGGGTGGCGAGGGTCCGACATCCTCTAGTGGCCCCTGTGCTCACTTCCCAGCACTATACAGCTTGATTGGCATTTGCCATTGAACCCCGGAATTGGCAGGTCCACCACTGGTGCCCTGCGCTTTTCACAGATGAGAGCAGGTTCACCCTGAGCACATGTGACAGACATGAAAGGGTCTGGAGAAGCCGTGGAGAACGTTCTGCTGCCTGTAACATGGTTCATCATGACCGTTGTGGTGGTGGGTCAGTGATGGTCTGGGGGGGCATATCCATGGAGGGACGTACAGACCTCTACAGGATAGACAATGGCACCCTGACTGCCATTAGGTATCGGGATGAAATCCTTGAACCCATTGTCAGACCCTACGCTGGTGCAGTGGGTCCTGGGCTCCTCCTTATGCATGACAATGCCCGGCCTCATGTGGGGAGAGTATGCAGGCAGTTCCTGGAGGATGAAGGAATTGATACAATTGAATGGCCCCCACGCTCACCTGACCTAAACCCAATAGATCTCCTCTGGGATGTCAGGTTTCGGTCCATCCAACACCTCCAGGTTGCACTTCAGACTGTCCAGGAGCTCAGTGATGCCCTGGTCCAGATCTGGGAGGAAATCCCCCAGGACACCATCCGTGGTCTCATTAGGACCCTCCCCCGACGTTGTCAGGCATGCATACAAGCACATGGGGGTCATACAAACTACTGAGGACCATTCTGAGTTGCCGCAATGACATTTCACCAAAATGGACTCGCCTGCTGCATCATTTTTGCACTTTGATTTTCAGGGTGTCTTCGAATTCAGTCCTCTGTAGGTCGATCATTTTCATTTCCATCAAACGATGGGGCATCTTAACGTTGCTAACATATTACCTGTCCATATCAGTTTTGAGATCCAGCAGGAGATCGTTCCCCATTGAGATCCAATGTGTTTTCAAAGTGTTCCTTTCATTTTTCTGAGTAGTGTATTTCTTGCACAAGGATTTGGTTATTTTGTATTCTCATTTTCAGCCAGTAGGTGGAGCACTCGACTCTATTTCAGCTATTTTCTAGGCTATCCTTAGAAACTTGGATAGAAAAAAAAAGCTCACTATTTCCTATATAGTTCAATGGCTCTGTCTGACACTAACCCCAATACTATCCCCCCTTGTAATCCTAACAGGAACTCTCCCTGTAGCCCTTAGGCTCTGTTCACACCTCTGCGTCTTCATCTTCAATGAAGGGAATCCAAGGTCTTCAGCCATGAGGGTAAGGTTGTATTTAGCGATCTTCTCTCGATCAAGGAATGAGGTGGTGACTATCATGAAACTGTCCTCACTGGTGTACAATGAATTTGTCCATTTATCCCACAGTCTCTGTCTTCTACACTGATCAGTGCAATAAAGCCATCTGTAGCAGCTGATTCAGTGATATAGGCTACTCCCAAGCTAGAAGTCAAGGGAGGGATAGTAATTGTGAGGGCATTATCAATGACATCTACAACATGTGACTTTGCGGGTTGCAGTTAGGGGGTTGGGACCTGTATCTTGTACCTAAACATCAAAAACTCCTAAAAATCTACTTCACCTTCTAAAGTTATAGTGCCTGACTTCCATTTTGAAGACCTGATGAACATCTTGAGATACCTGTGCACTGAACCCATATATGATTTCTCCATTTGCACCTTCACCATAGGGACTGTGCTAGTGGCCGAGGGCTATAGGAACCGGCTACCATTATAGGTGCTAACCCGGGGATTTGATACCTGCAGCAGAATATTTGATCTTTGCTCCCAATCCGATAAATGACTAAATGTATTTTCCGATCAATCTGTCCCAATCGATCTGTAGTCGATAAGGCATGCGATTAATATACCACCTATACGTAGTTCAAGGAGAACTTCAGCCGCTTTCTTTTCAAATCTGGTACTTACCAGTGCCTGGGGTCCGGTGCTGTCTTCTCACAGCCGGTTTTTTCTACCACTGCAGGTCCAAGGTGCTACATCGTGGATATGGGAGCTGGCTGGGGCTTCCTGTGGCATCACAGCTCCTCACTGCACTCGCACAGCGCTTTACAAATGGTCCTGCATCCTCCTGGGACATATATTGTGTCCCAAGAGGCTGCAGGGGGGGGGGGGAGGCGGCAGGGCCAAGGAACACCTAAGTGGGAATTGCAGAAGTGGAAGTGGGTAGGATAAAACGTCCTCCACAGCGCCCCCTGGATTGCTGCAGAGCCTCACACCCCACAGTGTCCCACAGTACCTCCCAGCCCTTGTAGGGCCCTCCAGTCTCCCACATTGCCCATGTAAATATCCCCACCCCCGTCCACTACAGGGCCACCTTTTGTAGAGTCCTGTAAAGCCCTCCAGAATCATCATCCCCCACAGTGACACCCAGCCCCTTCCAGAATTTTAAAACATTTTACATTCCCATACTTATATTGTACCAGTATAAACGTATTTTTACTGCTGGGACACAGAAGGTTTTGGAAAAATTTGCTGGGCTCTGGTCTCAAGCTGGGAAACACTGGAATACATACTTGAATAGATTTTTTCTTTCATAAATCACATTTATTGTCACTTAACAGAACAAAAGAAAGCCAATAAGAGTTTATTGTTAGGGTTTGCATACACTGTAATACAAAACACATCCACTAGGGGACGACAGATGACAGTGTAATGTATACAGAGCATTGTATCCTCACCTCCTCCTCTCTGCACCAGGTAGGTAGTTCAGGTTCCCCATATTCAGGATGGCTCCAGGTCCTTGTCAGTGAAGACTTTACCTCATTGTCATCTGCAGTGTCGGGGTCAATCACCTGATCGACGAAGGCCCCACTGACATGTAAGGTCTGAAAAAGCAAAGGAAATGCCTTACTCAGCTTAGTAAATAAGTGAAGGAGCCATTGGCCTCACAAATATCTGACATCATAACAACAACGCATTGAAAGGCAAGGGAACTAGAATCAGAAAGTGACTAAAAAAAATCAAATCAACCCAAAATTCTCCCACCAAATCTACCATGAAGGCGTCATGCACACAATGGTGTATCATAGGACATCAGGCAGGGTGGTAAACTAGAGGTGATCCCTACATTAACCACTTCCAGTCCGGACACTTTCACCCCCTTCCTGTCCTGGCAATTTTCAGCTTTCAGCGCTATCACACTTTGAATGACAATTGCGCAATCATGCAACACTGTACCCAAATGAATTTTTTACCATTTTTTTTGAGACAGATAAAGCTTTATTTTGGTGGTATTTATTCACCGCTGGGATTTTAATTTTTTTTGCTATGTACCGTATTTTTCGCTCCATAAGATGCACCTAGGTTTTAGAGGTGAAAAACAAGAAAAAAAAATATTCTGAACCAATGGACTGCAGACACAGTACAGGGGATGACCAGAGACTGCAGACAAGGTACAGGGGATGACCTGAGACTGCGGACACAATAGAGGAGATGACCAGAGACTGCGGACACGGTACAGGAGATGACCAGAGACTGCGGACACAGTACAGGAGATGACCAGAGACTGCGGACACAGTACAGGGATGACCAGAGACTGCGGACACAGTACAGGGATGACCAGAGACTGCGGACACAGTGCAGAAGATGACCAGAGACTGCGGACACAGTGCAGGAGATGACCAGAGACTGCGGACACAGTGCAGGAGATGACCAGAGACTGCGGACACAGTGCAAGAGATGACCAGAGACTGCGGACACAGTACAGGAGATGACCAGAGACTGCGGACACAGTGCAGGGAATGACCAGAGACTGCAGACAGTGCAGGGGATGACCAGAGACTGCAGACAGTGCAGGGGATGACCAGAGACTGCAGACAGTGCAGGGGATGACCAGAGACTGCGGACAGTACAGGAAATGACCAGAGACTGCGGACAGTACAGGAGATGACCAGAGACTGCGGACACAGTACAGGAGATGACCAGAGACTGCGGACACAGCACAGGAAATGACCAGAGACTGCGGACACAGTACAGGAGATGACCAGAGACTGCAGATAGTAAAGGAGATGACCAGAGACTGCAGACAGTGCAGGGAATGACCAGAGACTGCAGACAGTGCAGGGAATGACCAGAGACTGCAGACAGTGCAGGGAATGACCAGAGACTGCTGACCGGGTACCTGAATTTGACAGGTACCCGCTCCCACTTCCGCGGAGTTGTCCTTCCCTCTTCTTCCCGGGCTGGCTTCTGTGACAGCCGGGTGCCCACTGCGCATGCGCGAGAAGCGCTGCGCTTTGTGAATGGCCCGGCGCCTTCTGGGACCTGTTATGTGTCCCAGAAGACACCGGATCATTCACAAAGCGCAGCACATGCGCAGTGGGCACCCGGCTGTCACAGAAGCCAGCGCGGGAAGACTGTGCAGCGCTGGAGCGAGGAACAGGTAAGGCCCTGCAGGGGAGAACAGCTGAGCGGCCGGCCCGGTATTCTGACATGGTGGCGGCAGAAATACCGGACCGGCCGCTTTATATTCGCTCCATAAGACGCACTGACATTTTCCCCCCTTTTTTTGGGGGAAAAAAGTGCGTCTTATGGAGCGAAAAATACGGTAAATGAAAAAGTCCAAAAATTTTGAAAATGTTTTTTTTTTTAAATTTTGCAAATAAATAATATTTCATCATAAATCTTGGCCAAAATTTATTCCGTTATCTTTTTAGTAAAAAAACAAAAACAAATTAGTTTATAACCAAAAATTATAATTTTTAAACATTTTTTTTTACATTTTTATATTATTATTATTTTTTTTTTACATACTGTCACCCTAGCAGTACAGTGTCACCATGCTGACACTGTACTACTTGTGGGGGGTGATGAAGATTTTTTTTTTTACACTGATTGCTTTTATACCCATATAGGATGTAAAAGCAATCATTTCTCCTTCTCTCTGGCTGCATTCTTCCAGTCATTGAGAAATACTGTGTGAGCTGTGATTGGTCACAGCTTGTCACATGGTACAAGGCTGTTGTGAATAGCCCTGTACCATGTGACCTCTGTGATCATTCACAGATTTCACACGTAGTAAGCAATGATGTCACAAGTGACATCTTGCTTACTACTTTGCATGTGATCACTGATTGGCCAATCAGTGATCACATGATCGGGACCTCGTACAGAGGTCCTGTCTAACGATTGGTGTTTCACTGTGTCCCAGGGAGCGCGCACAAGCAGGGTGCGGGGAGGCCATTTATAAACGGCCACCCAACCCTGCACTGCCACCGTCCGGTCGTTTATATACAACGGCCGGTTGGGAAGTGGTTAAAAGTTCACATTTTAACTAAAAAATATGAAATGCACATTTTTATGCTGGTTAAAAAACAAACAAACAAAAAAAACGTACATTTATTACTTTTTGTAGTCGGAGCCTGGAAAGTATCAGCAGATTATGGGTGCCATGCAGGTCTCCTGCAGACTGTCAGTGTAATGTGCTTTCTCCTACATCCCGTAAGGACAAGCCGATACTGACTGACTTGCATTCCTCAAAGAACGACTACAGCGCTGTGAGCTCTATGGTCGTTCACTGAGGAATACAAGCAGACAGCTGCTGAGGCTTTAGGGACGTGTAGTTCATTCATTCACAGAACGCTGGTGGGTGGGTGTACACACATACATACAATTCATCCAGAACGTATTCACAGTAACTTTTGCCACATTTTGCTAGGTTACGGCCTTATTTCAAAATGGATTAAATTCAGTTTTTTCCTCCACATTCTACAAACAAAACCCCATAATGACAACAGGAAAGAAGTTTGTTTTGAAATCTTTGCAATTTATTACAAATAAAAAACGGAACCCCCCCCCCCCCCCTCCCATGTACATAACTATTTCCTGCCTTTGTTCAATACTTGGTTGAAGCCCCTTTAGCACCAATTCCAGCCTCAAGGCATTTGGAGTACGATGCTACAAGCTTGGCACACCTATTTTTGGGCAATTTCTCCCGTTCTTCTTTGCAGGACCCCTCAAGCTCCATCAGGTTGGATGGGGAGCGTTGGTCGCAGCCATTCTCAGATCTCTCCAGAGATGTTCAATCGGGTTCAAGTCTGGGCTCTGGCTGGGCCACTCCAAGGCATTTGCAGTGTTGTCCCGTAGCCCCTCCTCTGTTATGTGGTCTGTGTGCTTAGGGTCGTCCTGTTGAAAGGTGAACCGTCGCCCCAGTCTAAGGTCCAGAGCGCTCTGGAACAGGTTTTCATCAAGGATGTCTCTGTACATTGCTGCATTCATCTTTCCTTCCATCCTGACTAGTCTCCCAGTTCCTGCTGATGAAAAACATCCCCCCAGCATGATGCTGCTACCACCACGCTTCACTGTAGGGATGGTATTGGCCAGGTGATGGGCGGTGGCTGGTTTCCTCCAGACATGACACTTGGCATTCAGGCCAAACAGTTCAATCTTTGTTTCATCAGACCAGAGAGTTTTGTTTCTCCTGGTCTGAAAGTCCCTCAGGTGCCTTTTGGCAAACTCCAGGTGGGCTGCCATTTGTCTTTTACTGAGGAGTGGCTTCCGTCTGGCTACTGTACCATACAGGCCTGATTGGTGGAGTGCTGCAGAGATGGTTGTTCTGCTGGAAGGTTCTCCTCTCTCCACAGAGAAACAGCAAGCGGATATAGTGTACCATCCCTACAGCGGAGAGCGGATATAGGGAATGCAGGGTCCGGGGAGAGCAGATATAGTAAGTGCGGGGTCCGGGGAGAGCAGATATAGTAAGTGCGGGGTCTGGGGAGAGCGGATATAGTGAGTGCGGGGTCCAGGGAGAGAGCAGATATAGTGAATGCGGGGTCCAGGGAGAGAGCGGATATAGTGAATGCGGGGTCCGGGGAGAGAGGATATAGTGAATGCGGGGTCCGGGGAGAGCGGATAGTGAATGCAGGGTCCGGGGAGAGCGGATAGTGAATGCGGGGTCCAGGAAGAGCGGATAGAGTGAATGCGGGGTCCGGGGAGAGCGGATAGAGTGAATGGGGGTCCTGAGAGAGCGGATATAGTGAATGCGGGGTCCTGGGAGAGCGGATATAGTGAATGCGGGGCCTGGGAAGAGCGGATATAGTGAATGCGGGGACCGGGGAGAGCGGATATAGTGAAGGCAGGGTCCGGGGAGAGCGGATAGAGTGAATGGGGGGTCCTGAGAGAGCGGATATAGTGAATGCGGGGTCCTGGGAGAGCGGATATAGTGAATGCGGGGCCTGGGAAGAGCGGATATAGTGAATGCGGGGACCGGGGAGAGCGGATATAGTGAATGCGGGGTCCGGGGAGACCGGATATAGTGACTGCAGGGTCCGGGGAGAGAAGATATAGTGAATGCGGGGTGCGGGGAGAGCGGATATAGTGAATGCCGGGTCCGGGGAGAGCGGATATAGTGAATGCGGGGTCCGGGGAGAGCGGATATAGTGACTGCGGGGTCCGGGGAGAGCGGATATAGTGAAGGCAGGGTCCGGGGAGAGCGGATATAGTGACTGCAGGGTCCGGGGAGAGCGGATATAGTGAATGCAGGGTCCGGGGAGAGCGGATATAGTGGATGGGTCCGGGGAGAGCGGATATAGTGAATGCAGGGTCCGGGGAGAGCGGATATAGTGAATGCGGGGTCCGGGGAGAGCGGATATAGTGAATGCGGGGTCCGGGGAGAGCGGATATAGTGAATGCAGGGTCCGGGGAGAGCGGATATAGTGAATGCAGGGTCCGGGGAGAGCGGATATAGTGAATGCGGGGTCCGGGGAGAGCGGATATAGTGAATGCAGGGTCCGGGGAGAGCGGATATAGTGAATGCGGGGTCCGGGGAGAGCGGATATAGTGAATGCAGGGTCCGGGGAGAGCGGATATAGTGAATGCGGGGTCCGGGGAGAGCGGATATAGTGAATGCGGGGTCCGGGGAGAGCGGATATAGTGAATGCAGGGTCCGGGGAGAGCGGATATAGTGAATGCAGGGTCCGGGGAGAGCGGATATAGTGAATGCGGGGTCCGGGGAGAGCGGATATAGTGAATGCAGGGTCCGGGGAGAGCGGATATAGTGAATGCAGGGTCCGGGGAGAGCGGATATAGTGAATGCAGGGTCCAGGGTTTAATAACACTTTATTTGCAATCTATTATAACGGGAAAGGTTCACATGCGGAAGGCAGTAAAGAGCTCCCAGCTCACTTCTATGCTAGCTAGAAAGATAAAACTAACTAAACTATTCCAATTACTCAGCCTAAAACCAGCCCCTTCCCCCCACTGATCTCACCCTTTAATTAAGTGCTTTTCTGCCCCCAACCTTGTCCCCCCAAGTCACAACATCCCCTGCTCAGAGTGACTTCCTCCCACCCACCCACCTTGCATCGGCTCACAGCGCCTCCTTTAGGAAATTATACAAAGTATTCTGACACAGTCAGCTCTATGTAACGCTGAAATCAGACAGAAAGCAATGCCGCAAGCAACAACATCGCCAGCATCTGAATCGCCCTGTCCCTATGGAATCGCTCCCTCGCCAGCCCAATCTTGCCGAATCTTGATTGCTAGCTATGGGAGCGACATCTCACTGCCTCATCTACAGAGGAAGCAACTCCACAGAGAAAGTCAAGCAGGCAGCCTTTTAGCGATCCTGACACTGGCGACTGCAATCGATTTCTGGCGGAAGCGTAATCGCTATGGGCGGAGTTACCCATCTGATATCAGCTTTAGGGACAGCAGGTGAGGCTATAATCAGGGCACTTTATACAAGCCGGAACACTGTGCACATTCTGTAGTGAGAATCAGAGAAGGGGCGTGGCTAATGTTCTGCATTGCAGCTCCTCCCAGAGAACTTCCACAAACTGGGCTTCAGTCCGGGGAGGAGCTGCAGCCAGCAGAAACACAAAAAAATGGCTTTTAATGCACAACTGGGCCATGGACCAGAATGGAACAAGTCATATATGCAATTTTCTTGCCTCATGGGGGATCTAAAGCCAATTATTTATTTATTTTTTACTAAGCACAAAGAAATGTACTTACATTCAGTAATCTGAGGTCCTCTGGTCCCCCCCCCCCATCCCCCACAGGCATAATCTTCTGGTGCCATGGATGTTAATGCCGGATCTGTCACAGGCACTCATTAAGAGAGCCAACTATACCCCCCTCCTCCATTCATAGAAGCTGTACTATAGTTTCCATCAATGAAAAGCACTCTATGAATGGAGGAAGGGTGTGAATGAAAAATCCACCTCCTCCATTCATAGAAGCTGCACTATAGTTTCCAGCAATGAAAAGCACTCTATGAATGGAGGAAGGGTGGATGAAAGAACCACCTCCTCCATTCATAGAAGCTGTCCTATAGCTTCCATCAATGAAAAAGCACTCTATGAATGGAGGATGAATGAAAGAACCACCTCCTCCATTCATATAAGCTACACTATAGCTACAATCAATGAAAAGCACTCTATGAATGGAGGAAGGGTGAATGAATGAAAGATCCATCTCTTCCATTCATAGAAGCTGCACTATAGCTTCCATCAATGAAAAGCACTCTATGAATGGAGGAAGGGTATGAATTAAAGAACCACCTCCTCCATTCATAGAAGCTGCACTATAGCTTCCATTAATGAAAAGCACTCTATTAATGGAGGAAGGGTGTGAATGAAAAATCCACCTCCTCCATTCATAGAAGCTGCACTATAGCTTCCATCAATGAAAAGCACTCTATGAATGGAGGATGAATGAAAGAACCACCTCCTCCATTCATAGAAGCTACACTATAGCTTCAATCAATGAAAAGCACTCTATGAAAGGAGGAAGGGTGGATGAATGAAAGATCCATCTCCTCCATTCATAGAAGCTGCACTATAGCTTCCATCAATGAAAAGCACTCTATGAATGAAGGGTGGATGAAAGAACCACCTCCTCCATTCATAGAAGCTGCACTATAGCTTCCATCAATGAAAAGCACTCTATGAATGGAGGAAGGGTATGAATTAAAGAACCACCTCCTCCATTCATAGAAGCTGCACTATAGCTTCCATTAATGAAAAGCACTCTATTAATGGAGGAAGCGTGTGAATGAAAAATCCACCTCCTCCATTCATAGAAGCTGCACTATAGCTTCCATCAATGAAAAGCACTCTATGAATGGAGGATGAATGAAAGAACCACCTCCTCCATTCATAGAAGCTACACTATAGCTTCAATCAATGAAAAGCACTCTATGAAAGGAGGAAGGGTGGATGAATGAAAGATCCATCTCCTCCATTCATAGAAGCTGCACTATAGCTTCCATCAATGAAAAGCACTCTATGAATGAAGGGTGGATGAAAGAACCACCTCCTCCATTCATAGAAGCTGCACTATAGCTTCCATCAATGAAAATAACTCTATGAATGGAGGATTTTTTTTTTTTCATAGATGAAAGCTATAGTACAGCTTCTATGAATGAAGGAGGGGACCAGAGAGGGCGGGAAGAGTTGGCATTCTTGACAAGTGCCTGTTACATGCCCAGTACATGTATTAACCCCTGCAGTTCCAGGAGATTCCAGCTGCGAGGGTATTGGGGGAGGGGGACTGAGAGAGCAGGTCCCTTGTGCTGATTTTTATCAACCTTAGACTTTACCAAGGAATTTTGTGTTGCATGACCGCGCAATTGTCATTCAAAGTGTGATAGGGCAGGAAGGGGGTGAAAGCGTCTGGACAGGAAGGGGGGTGAAAGCGTCTAAGCAGGAAGGGGGGTGAAAGCGTCCGGACTGGAAGGGGGGTGAAAGCGTCCGGACTGGAAGTGCTTAAGAACGAATGAACACACACACAGCATTCAAGTCAAACCGGGACACTTGAGTTTATATATAAAAAACAAAATCACATTTCAGGGAATGGAAGTGGCATTTATTTTTCAACATACTCCCCTGCTACATCTACAGTCAGGTCCATAAATATTGGGACATGGACACAATTCTAACATTTTTGGCTCTATACACCACCACAATGGATTTGAAATGAAACGAACAAGATGTGCTTTAACTGCAGACTGTCAGCTTTAGTTTGAGGGTATTTACATCCAAATCAGGTGAACGCTGTAGGAATTACAACAGTTTGCATATGTGCCTCCCACTTGTTAAGGGACCAAAAGTAATGGGACAATTGGCTTCTCAGCTGTTCCATGGCCAGGTGTGTGTTATTCCCTCATTATCCCAATTACAATGAGCAGATAAAAGGTCCAGAGTTCATTTCAAGTGTGCTATTTGCATTTGGAATCTGTTGCTATCAACTCTCAAGATGAGATCCAAAGAGCTGTCACTATCAGTGAAGCCATCACTAGGCTGAAAAAACAAAACAAACCCATCAGAGAGATAGCAAAAACATTAGGCGGGGCCAAAACAACTGTTTGGAACATTCTTAAAAAGAAGGAATGCACCGGTGAGCTCAGTAACACCAAAAGACCTGGAAGACCATGGAAAACAACTGTGGTGGATGACCGAAGAATTCTTTCCCTGGTGAAGAAAACACCCTTCACAACAGTTGGCCGGATCAAGAACACTCTCCAGGAGGTAGGTGTATGTGTGTCAAAGTCACCAATCAAGAGAAGACTTCACCAGAGTGAATACAGAGGGTTCACCACAAGATGGAAACCATTGGTGAGCCTCAAAAACAGGAAGGCCAGATTAGAGTTTGCCAAACGACATGTAAAAAAGCCTTCACAGTTCTGGAACAACATCCTATGGACAGATGAGACCAACATCAACTTGTACCAGAGTGATGGGAAGAGAAGAGGATGGAGAAGGAACTGCTCATGATCCTAAGCATACCACCTCATCAGTGATCATGGTGGTGGTAGTGTCATGGCGTGGGCATGTATGGCTGCCAATGGAACTGCGTCTCTTGTATTTATTGATGATGTGACTGCTGACAGAAGCAGCCGGATGAATTGTGAAGTGTTTCGGGAATATTATCGGCTCATATCCAGCCAAATGCTTCACAACTCATTGGACGCTTCACAGTGCAGATGGACAATGACCCAAAGCAGACTGCAAAAGCAACCAAAGAGTTTTTTAAGGGAAAGAAGTGGAATGTTCTACAATGGCCAAGTCCATCACCTGACCTGAATCTGATTGAGCATTTCACTTGCTGAAGACAAAACTGAAGGGAAAATGCCCCAAGAACAAGCAGGAACTGAAGACAGTTGCAGTAGAGGCCTGGCAGAGCATCACCAGGGATGACACCCAGCGTCTGGTGATGTCTATGCGTTCCACACTTCAGGCTGTAATTGACTGCAAAGGATTTGCAACCAAGTATTAAAAAGTGAAAGTTTGATTTATGATTATTATTTTGTCCCATTACTTTTGGTCCCTTAACAAGTGGGAGGCACATATGCAAACTGTTGTAATTCCTACACCGTTCACCTGATTTGGATGTAAATACCCTCAAATTAAAGCTGACAGTCTGCAGTTAAAGCACATCTTGTTCGTTTCATTTCAAATCCATTGTGGTGGTGTGTAGAGGCAAAAATGTTAGAATTGTGTTGATGGCCCAATATTTATGACCTGACTGTATACACTTATCCCAGCATGTAAGGCCTGGAACGCTTCAGCACAGAAAGATTTGCCAATACGCCTAAACCATCCTAGGACAGCCGGATTGCGTTCACCACAGAAAGATTTGTCTCTTGTGCAATTTCCCGTCAGGTGATGCGTCGATGATCCAGGATCAGGCGTTCCGCTGAATGTTCACAGGAATGACAGCTATGGGCTGGGAACCACCACTGACGGATGTACGGCCATCTTTGAAACCTTTCCCCCATTCAAATGTCTTACACCGGCTGAGCGTCTCATCACTGTACTGCGCATGAAGTCTTCTGTAGATATCCGCCAGTTTTATGCCTTCAAGAAACTTCATAACCACATGCATTCCATGCACGCACTAACACTGTTGTCCGATACGCTGTTGTACGCTGACGATCAGTAGTAGGTCCTTTAAGGCAGTGAAATTTTACCCCCCACCCCTGAATTTGTGGTAAAGTCAACCTCCTCCCCCCATATTGGTGAATATGGAAGGAGTTAAATTTCAATGCTACTGACAACCAATGTGGGGGAGGGGGTTAATAATACTGCCACCTGTGTTGGGGGATATCATGGTATCCACTGACACCAAGGATGGGGGTTATTATTGCATCCACTGACACCAAGGATGGGGGTTATTATCGCATCCACTGACACCAAGGATGGGGGTTATTATTGCATCCACTGACACCAAGGATGGGGGTTATTATTGCATCTACTTACACCAAGGATGGCGGTTATTAATGCATCCACTGACATCCAATGTGGGGGAGGGGTTTAATAATACTGCCACCTGTGTTGGGGGTTATCATTGCATCCACTGACACCAATGATGGGGGTTATTATTGCATCCACTGACACCAAGGATGGGGGTTATTATTGCATCCACTGACACCAATGATGGGGGTTATTATTGTATCCACTGACACCAAGGATGAGTTATTATTGCATCCATGGAAACCAAGGATTGGGGTTCTTATTGCATCCACTTGGGACACTGACACCAATCACAGGGGTTGTTATCGGTCCACTGACACCAATGATGGGGGGGTTATTATCGGTCCACTGCCACCAATGATGGGGGTTCTTAATGGCCCACTGACACCAATGATAAAGGAATTCTGTGTACATGCAGCCAAAGGGTGGGGAACGCCCCAGCCACAGGTGATTGGCTGGCAGCAGGCCCGAACTAGTACAAAAAATAGGCCCAGCACTTTGGACTGAGCAGCCAAAGCACGGGAACCCTTTCCTCGGAGCCCGGTGGCAGAACGCCAAGGATGACCATGGTAGTTCCTCCATTAGTGTCAGTAGTTTTACTAGTTTTTATTTTATTATTGTTGTATTTTTTTGTAGAAGAGAAAGAAAGAACAAACATGAGAGAGACACACAGAAGGCGGGAAACGGGGCACAGAGAGACGCTTAGAAGGAGGGAAACATGAGAGACGCTTAAAAAGGAGGGAAACATGAGAGAGACGCTTAAAAGGGAGGGAAACATGAGAGAGACGCTTAAAAGGGAGGGAAACATGAGAGAGACGCTTAGAAGTAGGGAAACATGAGAGAGAGAGAGAGAGAGAGAGACGCATAGAAGGAGGGAAACATGAGAGAGCCGCTTAGAAGGAGGGAAACATGAGAGAGCCGCTTAGAAGGAGGGAAACATGAGAGAGCCGCTTAAAAAGGCGGGAAACATGAGAGAGCCGCTTAAAAAGGCGGGAAACATGAGAGAGCCGCTTAAAAAGGCGGGAAACATGAGAGAGCCGCTTAAAAAGGCGGGAAACATGAGAGAGCCGCTTAAAAGGCGGGAAACGTGAGAGAGAGAGAGAGAGAGAGAGAGAGAGAGAGAGAGAGAGAGAGAGAGACGCTTAGAAAAAGGGAAACATGAGAGAGACGCTTAGAAGGAGGGAAACATGAGAGAGACGCTTAGAAGGAGGGAAACATGAGAGAGACGCTTAGAAGGAGGGAAACATGAGAGAGACGCTTAGAAGGAGGGAAACATGAGAGAGACGCTTAGAAGGAGGGAAACATGAGAGAGACGCTTAGAAGGAGGGAAACATGAGAGAGACGCTTAGAAGGAGGGAAACATGAGAGAGACGCTTAGAAGGCGGGAAACATGAGAGAGACGCTTAGAAGGCGGGAAACATGAGAGAGAGAGAGAGAGACGCTTAGAAGGAGGGAAACATGAGAGAGCCGCTTAGAAGGAGGGAAACATGAGAGAGCCGCTTAGAAGGAGGGAAACATGAGAGAGCCGCTTAGAAGGAGGGAAACATGAGAGAGCCGCTTAGAAGGAGGGAAACATGAGAGAGCCGCTTTGAAGGAGGGAAACATGAGAGCCGCTAAAAAGGCGGGAAACATGAGAGAGACGCTTAGAAGGCGGGAAACATGAGAGAGACGCTTAGAAGGGGGGGAAACATGAGAGAGACGCTTAGAAGACGGGAGACATGAGAGAGACGCTTAGAAGACGGGAAACATGAGAGAGAGAGAGAGAGAGAGAGAGAGAGAGAGAGAGAGAGAGAGAGAGCCGCTTAGAAGGAGGGAAACATGAGAGAGCCGCTTAGAAGGAGGGAAACATGAGAGAGCCGCTTAGAAGGAGGGAAACATGAGAGAGCCGCTTAGAAGGAGGGAAACATGAGAGAGCCGCTTAGAAGGAGGGAAACATGAGAGAGCCACTTAGAAGGAGGGAAACATGAGAGAGCCACTTAGAAGGAGGGAAACATGAGAGAGACGCTTAGAAGGCGGGAAACATGAGAGAGACGCTTAGAAGGCGGGAAACATGAGAGAGACGCTTAGAAGGCGGGAAACATGAGAGAGACGCTTAGAAGGCGGGAAACATGAGAGAGCCGCTTAGCAGGCGGGAAACATGAGAGAGCCGCTAAAAAGGCGGGAAACATGAGAGAGCCGCTAAAAAGGTGGGAAACATGAGAGAGAGAGAGGCACTTAGAAGGAGGGAAACATGAGAGAGAGAGAGCCGCTTAGAAGGAGGGAAACATGATAGAGACGCTCAGAAGGCGGGAAACATGAGAGAGAGAGAGAGAGACGCTTAGAAGGAGGGAAACATGAAAGAGCCGCTAAAAAGGCGGGAAACATGAGAGCCGCTTAAAAGCAGGGAAACATGAGAGAGACGCTTAAAAAGGAGGGAAACATGAGAGAGACGCTTAAAAGGCGGGAAACATGAGAGAGACGCTTAAAAGGAGGGAAACATGAGAGAGACGCTTAAAAGGAGGGAAACATGAGAGAGACGCTTAAAAAGCGGAAAACATGAGAGAGACGCTTAAAAGGCGGAAAACATGAGAGAGACGCTTAAAAAGGAGGGAAACATGAGAGAGACGATTAGAAGGCGGGAAACATGAGAGAGAGAGAGAGACGCTTAGGAGGGAAACATGATAGAGACGCTCAGAAGGCGGGAAACATGAGAGAGAGAGAGAGCCGCTTAGAAGGAGGGAAACATGAAAGAGCCGCTAAAAAGGGCGGGAAACATGAGAGCCGCTTAAAAGGCGGGAAACATGAGAGAGACGCTTAAAAGGAGGGAAACATGAGAGAGACGCTTAAAAAGCGGAAAACATGAGTCGCTTAAAAGGCGGAAAACATGAGAGAGACGCTTAAAAGGCGGAAAACATGAGAGAGTCGCTTAAAAGGCGGGAAACATGAGAGAGCCGCTAAAAAGGAGGGAAACATGAGAGAGACGCTTAAAAGGAGGGAAACATGAGAGAAACGCTTAAAAGGCAGAAAACATGAGAGAGACGCTTAGAAGGCGGGAAACATGAGAGAGACGCTTAGAAGGCGGGAAGCATGAGAGAGTTGCTTAGAAGGAGGGAAACATGAGAGACGCTTAGAAGGCGGGAAACATGAGAGACGCTTAGAAGGCGGGAAACATGAGAGAGACGCTTAGAAGGCGGGAAACATGAGAGAGACGCTTAGAAGGCGGGAAACATGAGAGAGACGCTTAGAAGGCGGGAAACATGAGAGAGACGCTTAGAAGGCGGGAAACATGAGAGAGACGCTTAGAAGGCGGGAAACATGAGAGAGACGCTTAGAAGGCGGGAAGCATGAGAGAGCCGCTTAGAAGGCGGGAAGCATGAGAGAGCCGCTTAGAAGGCGGGAAACATGAGAGACGCTTAGAAGGCGGGAAACATGAGAGAGACGCTTAGAAGGCAGGAAACATGAGAGAGAGAGAGAGACGCTTAAAAGGAGGGAAACATGAGAGAGCCGCTTAAAAGGCGGGAAACATGAGAGACGCGCTTACAAGGAGGGAAACATGAGAGACGCTTAGAAGGCGGGAAACATGAGAGAGAGAGACGCTTAGAAGGAGGGAAACATGAGAGAGCCGCTTAGAAGGAGGGAAACATGAGAGAGAGACACTTAGAAGGCGGGAAACATGAGAGAGAGACACTTAGAAGGCGGGAAACATGAGAAAGAGACACTTAGAAGGCGGGAAACATGAGAGAGACGCTTAGAAGGGGGGAAACATGAGAGAGACGCTTAGAAGGGGGGAAACATGAGAGAGACGCTTAGAAGGGGGGAAACATGAGAGAGACGCTTAGAAGGCGGGAAACATGAGACGCCTAAAAAGCGGGAAACATGAGAGAGCCGCTTAGAAGGCGGGAAACATGAGAGAGCCGCTTAGCAGGCGGGAAACATGAGAGAGCCGCTTAGCAGGCTGGAAACATGAGAGAGCCGCTAAAAAGGCGGGAAACATGAGAGAGCCGCTAATAAGGTGGGAAACATGAGAGAGAGAGAGGCACTTAGAAGGAGGGAAACATGAGAGAGAGAGAGCCGCTTAGAAGGAGGGAAACATGATAGCGACGCTCAGAAGGCGGGAAACATGAGAGAGAGAGAGAGACGCTTAGAAGGCGGGAAACATGAAAGAGCCGCTAAAAAGGCGGGAAACATGAGAGCCGCTTAAAAGCAGGGAAACGAGAGAGACGCTTAAAAAGGAGGGAAACATGAGAGAGACGCTTAAAAGGCGGGAAATATGAGAGAGACGCTTAAAAGGCGGGAAACATGAGAGAGACGCTTAAAAAGCGGAAAACGAGAGAGACGCTTAAAAAGGAGGGAAACATGAGAGAGACGATTAGAAGGCGGGAAACATGAGAGAGAGAGAGACGCTTAGGAGGGAAACATGATAGAGACGCTCAGAAGGCGGGAAACATGAGAGAGAGAGAGCCGCTTAGAAGGAGGGAAACATGAAAGAGCCGCTAAAAAGGCGGGAAACATGAGAGCCGCTTAAAAGGCGGGAAACATGAGAGAGACGCTTAAAAGGAGGGAAACATGAGAGAGACGCTTAAAAAGCGGAAAACATGAGTCGCTTAAAAGGCGGAAAACATGAGAGAGACGCTTAAAAGGCGGAAAACATGAGAGAGACGCTTAAAAGGCGGAAAACATGAGAGAGTCGCTTAAAAAGGAGGGAAACATGAGAGAGCCGCTAAAAAGGCAGAAAACATGAGAGAGACGCTTAGAAGGCGGGAAGCATGAGAGAGCCGCTTAGAAGGAGGGAAACATGAGAGACGCTTAGAAGGCGGGAAACATGAGAGAGACGCTTAGAAGGCGGGAAACATGAGAGAGACGCTTAGAAGGCGGGAAACATGAGAGAGACGCTTAGAAGGCGGGAAGCATGAGAGAGCCGCTTAGAAGGCGGGAAGCATGAGAGAGCCGCTTAGAAGGCGGGAAGCATGAGAGAGCCGCTTAGAAGGCGGGAAGCATGAGAGAGAGAGAGACATAAGAGACACTTAGGAGGCGGAAAACATGAGAGATGCTTAGAAGGCGGGAAACATGAGAGAGACGCTTAGAAGGCGGGAAACATGAGAGAGACGCTTAGAAGGCGGGAAACATGAGAGAGACGCTTAGAAGGCGGGAAACATGAGAGAGACGCTTAGAAGGCGGGAAGCATGAGAGAGCCGCTTAGAAGGCGGGAAGCATGAGAGAGCCGCTTAGAAGGCGGGAAGCATGAGAGAGCCGCTTAGAAGGCGGGAAGCATGAGAGCCGCTTAGAAGGCGGGAAACATGAGAGACGCTTAAAAGGCGGAAAACATGAGAGCGACGCTGAAAAGGCAGGAAACATGAGAGACACGCTTAAAAGTAGGGAAACATGAGAGAGACGCTTAAAAGGAGGGAAACATGAGAGAGCCGCTTAAAAGGCGGAAAACATGAGCCGCTTAGAAGGCGGGAAACATAAGAGAGACGCTTAGAAGGCGGGAAACATAAGAGAGACGCTTAGAAGGCGGGAAACATAAGAGAGACGCTTAGAAGGCGGGAAACATAAGAGAGACACTTAGAAGGCGGGAAACATAAGAGAGACGCTTAGAAGGCGGGAAACATGAGAGAGAGAGACGCTTAGTAGGATGGAAACATGAGAGAGACGCTTAGAAGGAGGGAAGCATGAGAGAGCCGGTAAAAAGGCGGGAAACATGAGAGCTGCTAAAAAGGCGGGAAACCTGAGAGAGCCGCTAAAAAGGCGGGAAACACGCTTAGGAGGGAAACATGAGAGCTGCTAAAAAGGCGGGAAACCTGAGAGAGCCGCTAAAAAGGCGGGAAACACGCTTAGGAGGGAAACATGAGAGCCGGTTACCATGCGGGAAATAGGAGACAAGAGGGAAGCGCTGCAGATGGGGGGGGTACATGCAGGAGATGGACAGGAGAGGTGGCCGGGCAGAACATAGAGGTACCGAGAAATACAGGGCCCGGTTACTCCATGTGCCGCCTCTCCTTTCCGGTGCCCTACGGCCAGTCCATGCTGACTCTCACCAATCCTGAGCTCCTCCCTTTACCTGCTACCTACTGTAACCCCTCCCCCCACCAAATCTCACCTTGTAACTCCCATAAAAGGCATTGTACCTCCTCAGCTCTTGCCTCCTCCGTCTCCACTGTCCCAAATTCCTGAGCACTTTCCCGACCCCGCCCACCAGTCTAGGCTGCTTTGGGACTACGAGGTATAATAAAGTTTTTTCAATCTACATTCCACGCAGCCAAGCAAAGCAGAAACCGGAAGTGGGAAGGGGTGAGCTGCTCAGCCTGAGATGCGCACTGAGAGAGCTGTGTTTTGGCGGGAAGGTGAATATCCTGTGCTGTCTGTGTATGTACACGGTTTGTTCCATTGTCCTCCTGTATACAGCGGGGTCGAAGGACTACAAGTCCCAGCGTGGTGTGACAGCCAGTGCTATAGTAGTGGGGGTGGTATGTTTGCCTTAGGGGGGCGCGCTGTGCCCTGACACATCCCCCAAGACGGCTTCTGCGACTTTTCCCGACTTCACTGCTGTCGCCCCCTCATCCCTCCACAACTGAACACATAATCACACACTCGGGCTGATGAAAGTGGAGCTCCTCCCAAATGGCCAAGTTCCACTTTATGCCTTTGTCCCCATTAACCACTTCCAGTCCGGACGCTTCACCCCCCCCCCCTTCCAGGCTGGACGCTCCCCCCCCCTTCCAGGCTGGATGCTCCCCCCCCTTCCAGGCTGGACGCTCCCCCCCCCCTTCCAGGCTGGACGTTCCCTCCCCCCCTTCCAGGCTGGACGTTCCCCCCCCCCCCTTCCAGGCTGGACGTTCCCCCCCCCCTTCCAGGCTGGACGCTCCCCCCCCCCCTTCCAGGCTGGACGCTCCCCCCCCCCCCTTCCAGGCTGGACGCTCCCCCCCCCCCCTTCCAGGCTGGACGCTCCCCCCCCTTCCAGTCCGGACGCCTTCGCCCCCCCCTTCCAGTCAAGATGCCTTCGCCCCCTCCAGTCCGGACGCTTTGCCCCCCTCCCTCCAGTCCGGACGCTTTGCCCCCCCCCCTCCAGTCCGGACGCTTTGCCCCCCCCCCCCTCCAGTCCGGACGCTTTGCCCCCCCCCCCCCTCCAGTCCGGACGCTTTGCCCCCCCCCCCCTCCAGTCCGGACGCTTTGCCCCCCTCCCCCTCCAGTCCGGACGCTTTGCGCCCCCCCCCCCTCCAGTCCGGACGCTTTGCCCCCCCCCCCCTCCAGTCCGGACGCTTTGCCCCCCCCCCCCCCTCCAGTCCGGACGCTTTGCCCCCCCCCCCCTCCAGTCCGGACGCTTTGCCCCCCCCCCCCTCCAGTCCGGACGCTTTGCCCCCCCCCCCCCTCCAGTCCGGACGCTTTGCCCCCTCTCCTCCAGTCCGGACGCTTTGCCCCCCCCCCTCTGCAGTCCGGACGCTTTGCCCCCCCCCCTCTGCAGTCCGGACGCTTTGCCCCCCCCCCTTCCAGTCCGGACGCTTTGCCCCCCCCCCCCTTCCAGTCCGGACGCTTTGCCCCCCCCCCCCCCCTTCCAGTCCGGACGCTTTGCCCCCCCCCCCCCTTCCAGTCCGGACGCTTTGCCCCCCCCCCCTTCCAGTCCGGACGCTTTGCCCCCCCCCCCCCCCTTCCAGTCCGGACGCTTTGCCCCCCCCCCCCCTTCCAGTCCGGACGCTTTGCCCCCCCCCCCCCCCTTCCAGTCCGGACGCTTTGCCCCCCCCCCCCTTCCAGTCCGGACGCTTTGCCCCCCCCCCCCTTCCAGTCCGGACGCTTTGCCCCCCCCCCTTCCAGTGCGGACGCTTTTGCCGCCCCCCAGTTTATTTTTTTTTGTATGGTTTTTTTTTTTAACATGCTGTCCCCCTAGCAGTACAGCTTGTCACCTGGAGGGGAGGGTGGAGTCTGTCACCTAGAGGGTAGGGGTGTGTGGAGCCTGTCACCTAGAGGGTAGGGGTGTGTGGAGCCTGTCACCTGGGGAGGGGTGGGTGGAGCCTGTCACCTGCTGGGGGGGAGGGTGGAGTCTGTCACCTGGGGAAGGTGGAGCTTGTCACCTGCCGGAGAGGGTTGTGTGGAATGTGTCACCTGGTTGGGAGTCGGGAGTCTGTCACCTGCCGGGGAGCAGAGAGTTGAGCTTGTCACCTGGGGGGGAGAGTGGAGCCTGACACCTGGAGAGTAGGGGAGGGTGGAGCCTGTCAAATGCCGGGGAGGGGTGTGTGGAGCCTGTCACCTGGGGGGGGAGGGGTGGAACCTGTCACCTGGGGGGAGGGGTGGTTGGAGCCTCACATGAGTAGGGGGGGTAGGTTGGAGCCTGTAACCGGGGAAGGGGGAGGGGGCTTGGAACCTGTTACCTCACAGAGGAGGGGTGGGAGCCTGTCATGTCACGGTAGGGGGGTGGAGTTAGGACCTGTCACCTGATGGGGGCGGAGCCTGTCACCTGAAAGTCATGCAAAGTATGACAGCGCTGAGCTCTGAAAGCAGTCCTGGGCAGGAAGGGGGTGAAGTGTCCGGCATTGAAGGGGTTAAGTCCCCTTTCAATCAGCTCGCTGCGGTTTCCTGGTAGTGCGGGTGAAGCGCAGTGTATCTGGGAGTGTCATGTGGGTTTCCTGCGCTCTCCCATAGACTTCCACTAGATCTGGTGATTTTGGTGTTTTCTGAGAGCGCATCAGGGATGCAGCATGCCGGAGCTTTGTTGCGCTTTCAGAAAACACCAAAATCACCAGATCTAATGGAAGTCTATGGGGGAGTGCAGGAAACGCACATGAATGCCGCGGCTACACTGCGCTGTGTGAAAGGGACCTAATAGTATGCCGTACAGCACTGCCGAAATATTGCGGTCTGTTCCTACACTGCGTCTCCACACACACACAGATTGTAAGTCATCAGCAAACGTTGGGGCACCTCTAGGAATTGTTAGCAGAAACTTTCCAGGCTTAACCCCTTCAGCTCTGGAAGATTTTACCCCCTTCATGACCAGGCCTTTTTTTGCAGTTTAGCGCTGCGCTACTTTAACTTGTGATTGCGCAGTCATGCAACACTGTACCCAAACAAAGTTTATATCATTTTCTCACAGAAATTGAGATTTCTTTTGTTAGTATTTGATCAGCACTGAGTGTTTTATTTGTTTGCCATATAAATGAAAA